>NW_015549644.1:448757-459610 GCF_001515605.1 Sinocyclocheilus anshuiensis
ATTCTGAGTGAATTTTTTTTAACTCATCTAATCTACATTGTATATTAAATACATGTTTCCAAACGTGCGGAACCTGCGGGAATGAGTAAAACCAAAATGCGCAATCCCGCACCGAGATTCAGGACATGATTAAACATATATTCTGTTATATAGAGATTTGTAAAATAAATTTCCACGACTTTCCAAAGCTTTCGGAGGTTTTCATGACCGTACGGACCCTGTAAGTGGCTATTTTTATTTTTTTAAATCGTTTTGATGAAATTTCTGCTCCACTTTGTGTGGTGGTAGTGAGACGGGACAAAGTCCCTGTAAGATATTAGGTTATTCTATAGTCTTTGGATGATGTACTTAACATTATTTCAATGGTTTTACAGTTTTAAGTACAATCTAACTGATTTGCATGGGTTGTATTTACAACCCTCCAGAGTAATTTTTCACAGTGTATGATGTACTTAACATTATTTCAATGGTTTTACAGTTTTAAGTACAATCTAACTGATTTGCATGGGTTGTATTTACAACCCTCCAGAGTAATTTTTCACAGTGTAGGATGTACTTAACATTATTTCAATGGTTTTACAGTTTTAACAACAAAATAATTAAAAAATGTTGTATAATAAGCGAATAATTTTAAATTCAGCTTCACTGCAGAGAAAAAGTGCTGTGTCTGAAGTGTGTGGAGGGGGCGGTTTTAACAGTCAGCAGCGACTGTGTGATGTTCTACTTTTTCAAGACCACAAGAAGCTGCTTTCTGTCTCACTGCCAATATGTTTTTTTGGTGTGGAGTCTATCAAATTCACAAAATGTACAGAGGACTGCTATTTATGATTGGTATGTATTTATTTACATTATTTACAATTAATGTTTTTAATTATTTTATAACGTTTATTTGAGTTTGGGCATGTTTTAATCTCTTATTTATTTGAATCTGAAAATATATGGGCAAAAGTAAACAACATTATTTAAAAAATGAATCCTATTACGTTGTCCCTGTGATGTGAAATTATGTGGCCTGAATTATTTATGTTACAGTGATATACAGTGTGACCGGGTTCAACATTCAACATTCTCCCGTGAAGCATTTTACAAATGATGATCCACTCTTTGGGCAAAATGCTATTCAATCAAAAGATGGGTTGGTCATTTATGAGAGGCATTTTTTTTTGTAGAATTCAAAAGAGAGAAAGAGAGATCGTCGTAAAGAACATTTATTAATCTATTTTTAAAAAAAATGTCTTATCATGTTTTAGAATTTTTGTTCCTTCCCCAACAAATGGAAAATGTTTCAATTGCACTCTAGAGAATGAATGTGCTGAAGTAAATTTTGATGGAAAGTTTGTCTGTCTTTTTGTAATGAAGATTATTCTGGAAACGTTGTTAATTTCATAAAAATATAATCACTAATTTACACAAATACTTTTCCACTGTAAAAATCTTATTACATCAACATTTCTTTTAAAGATGAAAAACCTAAAGGCCTGAGACGAGTTGCATCAGTATCTAGTCTGACAGCCAAAGAGGAACAACTTGTTGTGGTATGTATAAAGATGTATAAACAGTCACACAGCATCTTTACAGTAGATTTGATCATTTTAAGATTTAAAGTGCCCCTATTATGGCACTATTACTATTAATACTATTATTTTCCTACAATGTTTTAAATATGAAAGTGCACCATGTATAAGGTTATTGTCTCTCAAATGAAAGAGTCGAGTCATTTAAATTAATCGTTTTTAAAACGAATCCCAAGCCGTTTCATGTTGATGTCAACATGAAACATTAGCATACTGCCCGCCCACTTGTTACGCGCACAGACCCGGGAAAACTTGAATCTCACACCTCACACGTCCAGAAAAGTGAAGTTAAAACATTTCACCGACTAATGGCTGGCTGCAGTATAGGTAATTAATCCCACCCTCTCCATGTAAATTAGGGGTGTCTAACTAATACTGAGGGCTCCTGTAAGCATGAGCTAATAATGAGACCCAAGGCTGAGCACTACATAACAAAACCTTCTCCACTTACAGAGGGGATTAGGTAAACTTAAGTGGACAAAATCCATGCCTGCAAGGCAGGGACGTCCAAATTATAAAACCTGGTGACGCAGACAATCAGTTGGCGGCCGCACAGATATCACCAATAGAAATCCCGCTGGACCAAGCCCAGATGGAGGCCATTCCCCTACTGGAGTGGGCTCTCACTCCTATAGGACACTGTAAGCCTGTGAGGCATATGCCAGGACTATAGCATCCACTATCCAGAGAGATAACCAGCAGCCCTTTAGAGTGGCCTCCGAAGCACACAAAAAGCTGCTCTGAGTGCCGAAATGGGCCAGAGGTCCTGATTTGCCGTGATGCCTGCCACATATACTTTTAGCATGGAAGGGGTGCACCCCTTGTCCAGCAGCTCTTGTAGAAATGTTAGCACTTAGGACACATCACAAGAGGATAGGTCTTCGTTCCGTGCTGCTGCTGCACACAGTCAGAAAAGACTGACCATTTTAGGGTGTAAATGGTCTCGTAGATGGGGCTCTAGCCTCCAAAATGGTATTGGTCACACTCGCGAGGAATTGTAAAGACTCCCGTCAAGGGACCAAACATGAAGTCTCTATAGCTCTGGCCGGGGATGCCAAATCATGCTTCTCGCTTGAGAGAGCAGGTCTGTCCTCAGCTGAATCAACTTGGGGAACCACTTCTGATTCCTCCAGAGTGGGGCCACCAGGAGGACCGAACATTTGACTTCCCTGACCCGTCTGATGTCCTGAGGGCAACCGGGGGGAAGGTGTCCTGGTGAGTGCTGGGCCAATCGTGAGCCAGGGCATCTCGCTGCTTTGAAAAGTAAATTGAGCAGTGAAAATTGCCATTCCCATTCTGATCTGGCTAAAACCAGCCAATCGTCGAAGTAATTCAAGATGCGGATTCCCATCTGCCTCAGAGGGGAAAGAGCTGTGTCCATGCATTTTGTAAAAGTGCGCGGGGCCAGAGACAATCCGAATGGTAGGACTGTTTATTGATAGGCCACCCCCTCGAACATGATTCTCAAGAACGGTCTGTGATAAGGGGCTATCGGGGCATATTTGTGCGAGGATCTGTTTCAAAGTCAGCATCTTGAATGGCCATTTCATAAGCGAGTGGTTCAGATGCTTGAGATCGAGAATGGGCCTGAGCCTGGCATCTTTCTTGGGAGTGAGGAAGTAATGGCTGTAAAAGCCTGACTCGCTGTTCGTTAGAGGAACCGTTTCCATGGCTCCTTTTGCAAGCCGAGTTTACACTTCCGACTAGAGAACATGGGCATCGTTGTCCCGTACTGAAGATTGAATAATACCTCTGAAGTGAGGTGGCCTGCAAGCGAACTGGAGTGAGTAACCTCATTCTATGGTTCTTAGAACCCAACTTGACGGTATATATTGTTACCGCGGAATAAAATGTCTATCGTTAGAGATTTTGCTATATCGTGTATTCCGCGGTATGCAAATATATCTGTGTAACATAGTACTTCTTAAAAGTTATATACACCTTGGAGTGGCAAGGAAACATGCATGAATGAGAAAATAAAGAGTGGGACACCCTTGATAATTACTAAGTGCAATAAGCAGTGAAAAAGAACTCAATCCGCTGCTTGCGTTGACTGACAAACAGCCGAAGCGCGCGCACTGAAAGCCCCTCTCTCAGCATGTGATCGCAAAAACAGCTCTCTTTCATGCTTGAATGGTCAAATAAGCACAAAATACGCAAAAATAGAGAACACTGTGACCAAAATGTAATTAATTTAATACTAATATTTGTTACTTGTTTGTTGCACGGTTGTATAAAATCAATGCATTTGCGATCACGCTGATATTCGGGAAGTCAACACTGAGATAAAACTATATCAGGACATAAATATAAAAACAAGAACTCTTACAGGGCATCTTTGCCTCCATATCTTGAATTATATTATAACTGCATTCTAATAGCTTTCATCCAGCAGTAAAACTCTCAGGATGTGTTTTTGTTTTTTGCAAAGTAAGTTACATAATGTCAGCACACACATTGTTAAAACAACAATTACTTTATTATAGTAAACGATAAATATGGCACACCCCTAGCTCATTTATTTTTTCCATCCTAGCCTGTTCAGCGCGTATCATAGTGTCGTTTAATATTACACACTTTTACCACAGCCACTGGTTGTGATTAAACACACCGGTGGGTGTTAGTCTCAGAACAAATACCTTCCAGGTCAAATTTCTTCTTTTGGACATGTTTAAAATCACAAGTAACTTGCCACACAAGCATTTGCAAAGCAGCTATCATCAAATTTCTGGCAATTTTCAGATTCTGGCGGGTTGTGTCTAGAAGGGATACAGCTACGGCCCTTAAGTGATGCAAAATCTTTCCATTAATATCAATAAATTAAATTTGCTACCTATTAGATTGTGTTTTATTAACATCTACACCTACACCTACCCCAACCCTAAACCTTACAATAATGCAAATACAGTAATTAATTGTTGTTGTTCAGCATGACAAAAATGACCCAATATTGATGTGCGCATACCCAGTAGGACAATTTGGCCGTAGTTGTATCCCTTCTAGCCCCAACCATTCTGGCGCCGCTTTATAACATGCATGTGTGTTAGGTGTCCCGAGGCGTAACATCAATGCAAATGAATTAAGAATTTGTTCCACTTTAAATTAAAGATAACTTATTGTAGCGAATACACTTGGTACACATAGTGTCATGATTGTGTGCTTGGGGTTAGAGAGTTGGACTCGTAACCCAAAGGTTGTGGGTTTGAGTCTTGTACTGGCAGGGATTGTAGCTGGGGGGAGTGAATGTACAGCGCTCTCTCCCACCTTCAATACCATGACTGAGGGGCCCTTGAGCAAGGCACCGAACCCCCAACTGCTGCCTGGGCGCCGCAGCAAAAAAAATGGCTGCCCACTGCTCCGGGTGTGTGTTCACTGTTGTGTGTGTGCACTTTGGATGGGATAAATGCAGAGCACTAATTCCGAGTATGGGTCACCATACTTGGCCACATGTCACGTTGAGGCCTGACATAATAAAGAAAAAGTATAGAGAAATAGAAACCATCACAGACACACTGTAAAATCTAATTAGTTGGGCTTACTTAAAAAAAGCATGCAAACCGATTGCCTTGAAAAAACTCAGTAAAGTGAAATAGGAATAGGATGTTGTACTGACAAATGCTTAGTTAGTATAGGTTACTTACACAAGAGTTCTAGTAACTAAAAAAGAACTGTAGGGGGTGACTTTCAAATATTACCACACACTATTTAAGAATTATATAAACCCAATTAAAATCATCTCAAGATATTTATGAAAAAAGAAATTTGATAAAGTTAATTGATTAACACACACAGTAAATGCACTAATGCTTTAATTAGAATATAGGTCACTTTCTAAAAGCAAACTATTTATTACTTTTCTTTTCTTGAAATCAAATAACTCTGACTTCACAATGCATTAACAGGAAGAAAATTATAGTAACATAAACCAAGTTCCAAGTGCCCAACCAAAGGGAACGCTTAACAACTAAGTAAAGATAACTAACTAAATCTAAGTAAGGTAAACTTGGATTTTACAGTGTAGGTGGGGGAGTGAAAGTTCCCACCGAACCCCCAACTGCTCCCCGGGCGCCGTGGCAAAAAATGGCTGCCCACTGCTCCGGGTGTGTGTTCACGGTGTGTGTGTGTTCACTGCTGTGTGTGTGTGCACTTTGGATGGGATAAATGCAGAGCACTGATTCCTAGTATGGGTCACCATACTTGGCCACATGTCACTTCACTTCACTTCAATTGGGCCTGCGGGAGTTTGGGCGGGACTTTGATATCGCAGCTCCAGCTCACAATCATGGAGACTCAGGCTCCAAATTAACAAGTCATCAGCAAAAGATGACAGTCACCTGGGACATTTTGGCTTCACTTTTCTGCAGCGGAAGGAAGTGGAGAAGTGTCATCCATCTTTTCTTACAGTCTATATAAATGATGCCCTCTATCGGTAGGGAATAGCAATATGGCTGCTCAAACATTTCCTGTGGCTTCACCACTTGATGACAGTCTAGAATGCAATGAGCAATTCAGTCATTTATAGAGATCATTGATTTCCACTCAAAACCATAGTGACAGCACTTCCCCGTTGAAAACTTGTTTTTAAAATAACACTGTACTCTTAGTTAAGTCTCAATCAGTGTGATTCTGTCTCTGTGAGTTAATAAAATCTGCCACAAACTCTCATTAATATAGGACATTAACATTTATTTGATGAAAATGATAGTTGAATATGAAAGGGAATGACTTTGGTGAAGATAAAACTAAATATTTAGATTTGTGTCTATTTTTTTCTCTCAAGATGTGTAACCAAATTTGCATAAAGATTTGAATGGAGATTGCAAACTGATGGTAAATCCCACTGGGAAAGTCGAACTGAATCATGACGAATTAGGTAAGATTGGATGATTTATAATGGTATTTCAGATGGAATTTCAAACAGATGAAATCATACCCTGATTTTCCTAAATCTTTTTAATCTCAGTCAACAACAACAACAACAATCATTATCAAGGTCGATGGATTGGTCACGGTGAGCCCACCTGAGAGAAAATTAAATAAACTGTTATCTTAAGTTTGACTCTTTTAAAGTATCTGGCAGACAGTGACACAAAAGATAAGGTTAAGGATTATGATGGTACTAATCTTTGTTTAGCCTTTAAAATAAATGACTTAATTACATCAAGCTGGTGGCGTTGTACAACAAAGAAAAAACAAGAAACCATCATTTCTGTGCATATTTTGTAGATGCTGGGACAGAGATTGCTTTTGTGCTGGACGGCTCTGGTAGCATTCAACCTGATGACTTTCAGAGAGCCAAAGACTTCATCTACAATGTCATGTCCAATGTTTGGAACACATGTTTCAATGCAAGTATAAACTAAAGCATTTAAATGAGACACATTTATAGCCATTTTTGTTTTTAAGCTACATTGTTTTAAGTTTGTTTATACAATTTAAAAGGTATATTATGTATTTTAAAAACCCCTCTGTCTTCGGTGTGACTTTGCGATAGTGCAGTATGGTGCAGAGATCAGGACAGAGCTCTCACTGCTAGACAGTAAGAATCATGCCAGAGCTTTGCTAAAGGTCAAAGAAATACAGCAAATTTTCTATATCACAAAGACCACCTCAGCCATCCATCATGTCCTGGGAGTTTACAGAATATGATGTGAAATACTAGACATTTTACACCTTAAGCGTTTGATTGACATGCAGCACTTTTGTTGGTGATACATTAATGTCATGATCTCAGTGGTTTCATTGGTTGTTTACAGCACAGATATTTTCATCCCTGAGAATGGATCAAAAAGTAACTCCAGAAAAATAATAATTGTATTGTCTGACGGGAAAATTTTGGGAGATCCAATGAATCTTACAGATGTTTTGAACATGCCACAAATGAAAGGTGTCACTCGCTATTCCATAGGAGTAAGTGTCCTGTTTACTAAATATTTCAGCAGCATTTTAGATAAAAATCACATTTAATTATTTTTTAATGGTATGTACATGATCTGTTAGAATTACAATTGCACATTACTGTCATTTATTTTAATCTTGAAGACACTTCTAGGTTCACCAGTCCTACTAAAACATTCATATCAGCTATATTACTTTTGTTATTCTGTAGTTAATGATTTTATTGTGGTTTATCAGAATAAACCATAAAACCCATACACTTGCAATAACATCATGTTATCTTTAGGTTGGTGGCGGCATTCTGAAGGATGCTAAAGCAATACAAGAGATGACACAAATAGCAGATCCTGAGAAGTTTTTCAGTGTTTCCAATTATGCCACATTAGATGGCATTCAGTCCATACTGGAACAAAGTTTAATTGAAGGTAAGAATGTTTTCATCAAACATTACGTTATATAATAGAGAAAAGCAGTTTTGTCTTATATATTGGATAGTTCCCATTCTAAAATCTGACATTATGACTTGCTTTCTGAGGACATTGTAAAATTAATCACAGCCTTACCAAGCATAGAAAAGACAGAGAAACATCAAAAGTGTCTTTGATCAACAAAATAAATTTAAAAAAGCAACAAAACTGCAAAATACAAAAATGTGATTGGTGATTGGTACTTTCGAAATGCTGCTTCATGAAGCTTTGAAAGATGTGTGAATCTTTTGTTTCAAATCAGTGTTTTAGAGCTTGTTTCAAATTCACCAAGTTATGTGATTTCAGCAAACAAGTCTTTGTTAGCAACATCATTCATGGTTTCAAAACATTTCAAAACTCGTTGCTGAAGGTTCGTTGCTATATGCCGTTGATCTTGTGAACCCATGAATGAGTGTCTAACAGTTTTAACTGATCTTGGGTCAGTTTTATAATGTAGGTTTATTTGTAATTTTATGAATTTTAATACCTATGTATAATACAAAGAGGAAAATTGTATTTAATTGTTCTTAATTGACCAAAACAAGCACTAAAAATAATAAAGGAACTCACATTTTATGGTATTTATACTACGGGGCTGTTGAATGCTTGAATCTGATTGGCTGACGAATGTTCTAAGGCTTGCAATTATTTTCAGGGAGACACACGGCTAAAGTATATAATTTTGCCAAATGACTTCAGTTTTTTGGACAGTGGGAAAAGAAATGCGAATGACGTTGGGTGCTTTTCTGCTCAGAGTTTTTTTCAACTTCAGGCGCTCAGAGCGCTTCTACAAGGTGCTACGAGGTGCAGCAGGCAGTTAAAATGCAAGGCGCCCAGGGCGCATTAACAGCGTGTAAAATGCTCACTGCCAATAGAAAACAATTTTAAAAAGGTGCCTCTCACTGCAAAAAATGCGTTCTGTTTGATCAGGGCCTTAGTCTGCTATCAATGGCTCAAGCCTCCATTTGCATTAGATGAGATGCATAAGAAATTAATCCTACTCAGGACTTTCGGGTGTGGCGATGTAGGAGAACACAGCAAAGCAGACGGTCTCTCGATTTTTTTTTCTTTTTTTTACGTTTTAACCCCGATTAAACAACTCAACTCTAAACAGAAAAGTGTTGCACCGCAGTCTATAAGGCTAGCGTGGCTAGCAAACTTGCGAGCATGGTGGCTGCTTCGTCTCAAGAAGAAAATCAAGATGGAGCATGGTCAACAATAGTAGAGGCAAGGCAAAAGAGCAACCAGATAGGCAGTCAAAGGTCAGGGCAGGCGGCGAACAATCATAAAAAATCCATGAGACAGTCCAGAGTCAAAAACACAGGCAGGTCAAAACAAAGACAAGGCAAGGCTAAGAACATGACAAAACAAGGCAAGAAAAACAGGGAAGAACGCTCAGAAATGTTTGCAATTGCTAAACAAGACTTCGCAATGTGAGAGTGAGTAAACCAGACTTTTATAGTGTGACTGATGAGGCTATGAGATACAATTGAAAGCAACTGGTGATGAGTCCGGGCAAAGGATTATGGGGAGTGTAGTCTGTGAGAGTGTGACAACAGTTTGGGGTAGAGTGCCAAGAGTCAGGGATGGAGTGCCCTCTGGTGGAGCTCATGGGCACTCCAGCTGGCGATTGTAAAAGTATTCACTGGGGGTGATGATTTATTTATTTAATTTATTTATTTTTATTATTATGCAAACAGATATACAATTTACCGGTGACAAATCAAATACAAAATAACCAAGGTCAACAAAACATACATGACAGCCAACATGATTTGTGTGAGTGAGTGAGTGTGTGTGTGTGTTTGTGTTACTGGGTGTGAGGGGTGGCCGTATATAAACAAAGGAAGATGTAGAAAAGTACAACAGACATAACAATAGTAGAAAACCATAATAGTAATGATGACAATAGTAATAATGATGATAATAATAGCATTAATAACAAAAAGTGGAAGATGACAAATAGCAAAAGAATAGTATTAATTAGTAATTAGTAATTAGTAATAGTAGCAATAATAACAATAAACTCATTCATCAGGAACCGGGGGGAGGTTGGAGGATCAGGAAGAGGACAAATAGTAATAATAATAATAATGGTAGTAGTAGTAATGATAACGGCTCCAACAACAACAATAATAAAGCTATAAATAGTGAGATATTGTAAGGCTGCCTCTGGGCCCTCCATGAGCACAGCATAAGTTGGGCCCCCACCCATGTCACCCTACGACGGGCCATCAAGGAGAGGTGCTGTGGGGCACAGGGCCCAAAGTCCCACCCCTGGCCGCCACATACATGCCATGCTTACCCTATATATATATATATATATATATATATATATATATATACAGTACACACACACACACACACACACGTATTAAGTTTTTTTTTTTTACTCTTTCTCTTGCTTATGTTCCAATAAATGCATGCAAATCATCTAATATGTGAGGCATTAAAAAAAAAAAAAAGCATGTAGTGCTGAACCAGCCAGAGGCAAGAAGTCCAGGGCAAAGCTGGTACTTATTTGAAATAAGAAAATAGTCTATTCTGGAGTAAGAATGAAAAGATAAAGAGTAGCAAGAGAATTCTTTCTTTGTTGGATTTTGAAACCTCCAGATATCATTTAAATTAAGGTCCTTTTTGTACTGATTAATTTTATTCCTACTCTGTGAATGTGAAGCATCAATACCTGTGGAGTGGTCCAAATTAGGATCTAAGGTACAATTAAAGTCACCACCAACTATTAAAGGGGTCATATGATGCTGCTAAAAATAACATTATTTTGTGTATTTGGTGTAATGAAATGTGTTTATGTGGTTTAAGGTTCAAAAAACACATTATTTTCCATATAATGTACATTATTGTTGCTCCTCTATGCCCCGCCTTTCTGAAACACGTAGATGTTTACAAAGCTCAT
>NW_015549644.1:459802-467955 GCF_001515605.1 Sinocyclocheilus anshuiensis
AATTGAAATCGCATCATATGACCCCTTTAAGTTACCCTGAAGAGAGGACAAGGTTAAGAATAGATTATGAAAAAATTTTGGTTCATCTGTATTCAGACCGTAAACATTCACAAGATTACAATATTAATTGAACATCCCACCAGCGATAACATATCTACCCGATGGATCATGAAAAGTTTTTAATACATAAAATGGGACTGATTTATGTATCAGCACAGCTACCCCTCTTGAATGTGAACCGTATGATGCTGTGTGGCAGGAGGAGCAAATGACAGAAACAGTGGGTGTGGCCTCAGGCTTTGGAGAGGATTTTATTTAACAGAAAATAAACAATATATGTCCAAAATGGGAAATAAAGTGTCCAAAGGGGAAGGAAGGGCTGTTGTGCTGGGGAATCATGAAGGAAGGGCAGTGTTCCAAAAGGAAGGGTCCAGGTAAGGGGCGGAGTCTCTATGGTCCGGGGCGCGAGGGGCAGCAGCTTCTTCACAGCGGCTCATCTTCCCTGGCCCATGGCGCTTGAGGGGATTATTGGCCTGGCATCCTATTGTCATCCATTCTAGCGTCACGGATGCATCTCCATTCCGGACCGCAGGTACTCTCTGGCAGTGTGGGAGTCCCTCCACGCTCTCTTCCTGGACCCACGAGGACACCAGCATGCATGCACAGGGGAAGAGACTGGTCTCTTGAGGAGAGGTGCACTCAGCATTTAACAGTGGTGATGACGAGGCTCCATTTACTTCAGGTGTGCCTCATCACATGCCACCAACCCTGACTGTTTCTGCGCCCCTCCTCTCTCACACACCCACTCCTGTCATGAACCTGGTGAAGGGCGGAGATTAAGGGACAGGGTGATGATGATAATTAGAGGGGGAGGCAGCCAATCCATCACAGCTGCTATAACCTGTCCTGGCTATCTTCTACATAGTTTAATGACCTTGTCTGGCAATAAATGTGTTTCTTGCAGGAACAAGATTCAGCAACCCGACATAACCGGAAGTCCCTAACACTTCATATTTACATTTGCATTCATTCATTTAGCAGACACTTTTATCCAAAGCGACTTACAATTGAGGAATACAACAAGCAATTCATCACAGGAAGTGCTCGTGATCACAAAATCACATTTAGTATGTTCATAATCGCGATCATGAACAAGCAAAACACATACATACAGAATGAAGGAAAGTAAGGAAAGAGAGAGAAGAACAAAATAATGGCAGTATTTAACATCACATAACCACAACCTAATGAGAATCATCAGAGAATCATAAATCACCTTGATAAAGGGGCCCAAACCTAGAAACACATCTAAATAGTTGGAAAACGGTTACTTGCATTGACTTGTTGCTGAACAAGGGTCCGGATGCGGTAGACAACAAAGATTTTTGATGAGTTCGTTAGGAGTGAGCTGGAGGGTTTCGTCGGGTTCTTCTGAAGATTAGAGAGTCCACAGCGAATGGACAAAGTTTCTTGAAGATAAAACTGCCGGAAGGTCAGACTCAAGAGGTGTGAGTCTTGGAGAGTGTCTGTCTCAAAGGGTTTGAGCCATGATTGGTTTGGGTTAGGGACTTTTAAGCATCTACCAGTCACACCCATCTTTGGCATACTGACCAATGTAGAGGTGTGAATTTTGAGCAGGAAGAGGTTCCTTTGTCTCATGTGACAACTTATTTGCATGGTTTATGGTGGTCTGGAGGGTTTGTCCAATATTAAGTCAAAGTATACACTATTAATCCGGGAATCAGAAGACGGCCATTTTGATACCTGGCATGCCAGGGATTGGGAAACATTAAGGCAGTGATATCTTCATACATCTAGATCAAACCTTTTGGAACTTAACTACATTACTACAAAGTTATAACTAAGCTACTATAACCTAGGATCATGCATACAACACAGGAATACACTATATACACTATGGTTTGTGGACAGTTTGATCGTGGATAGATGTAGCCAATGTCCTTTCCTATGTGTATTGTGGACTATACACATCTGTGCCACATGAGTGGTGGCCAAATGGTTATAGGGGAATCGTTATTTCCTCCCCCTGGGAATGCCTTTGAAGCTTGAAGAAAAGGCAGATGACTGTCCTGGCTACCATCGGTGAAGATGGCAGAGGTGATAACGCTCTTTGAACCAGAGGTGGACATTAGACATGCATCTGTAATTTAGTTATGACAAGGGAGGAGGGAAAGTTTACAATGCCTAAAACCTGATCGAGCATCTTGATTGCATCCAAACATTACACATGCGAGAATCAATGAGGTCTGTTCTAGAGCCTCACACACAGCTTCAAGCTTGCGTTTAGCATTTTTAATGGACACTTTAGTAATGAATTACTCAAAAAATTATTTATTTACTGTTTACTTTTATCTGCCTACCTGAGACTGAGTCGTCGTTGTCATAACACATTGCTAAGGGCTGTGTCTTGCTTTGGACTTGACTGACAGACTGGCATTCTGACACCACAAGCTTCATGCTTTCTAACCTTATCCACTTTTTTTCCTTTATGTTGCAATTATTTTGGTTATTGTACATATAAAATATAAGAAGTTTATATCAGTAGTCACATACTCATAATTGTGACCACACAGTCTGTTTACAATGTCTACCATTGTAACAATGTCTTTATCAGTGTTGGGGAAGCTACTCTGAAACTGTAGCTTGACCAGCTACAAGCTACTCGTAAATTAAAGTAGTTAAGCTACATTCAAGCTACCCTTCTGAAAAAGTAGCTAGCTACACTACAAGTTATTGTCAAAAAGTAGCTAGCTACATTAAACTACTTTAAATTTTTTTATTCTTCTTCTTCTTTTTTTTACAATTAACATGACAAATAATTAAATAATTATTAATGAAGAATTATAATGAAGTTATAAGTAAAATATAATGAAGTTACAAGTAAAATATTTGGGGTTTAAAACAGCATACTGTAATGCAATCAGGATTTCAAAGAGTAGGGTGAATTCAGGTTGATTGGGACACTTTTCCAAGCCATTTCAATGACAAAAAGTGTCCCAAACATCTGATTTTGTAAACTATTGGATACACACAATAATAAAGTACTGTAGTTAAATAGTTATTTTAGTTATAATAGTATATTGCTACAAAGGTAACATCAATGCAAGAACAAAATGTATGCAACTTAAACTGGATACGGAGGAGTCATAAAATAAGCAGGTTAAACTCACAGAACATGCGGTATTTACTCACTGTGAATGGAGACGTCAATCATCAGCTGCGCGCGTGAACACTGCGCTTTGCGTGAATCCTGCCGCAACCATCCTTTGCCAAATGATACTATAACACGATTTTATTTTCTGTTTGATTAGTGATCATTACAAAACTGTGGGGGGACAGATTGTATTATGACTGTTCATCATTGTAAAATAGACATTTAATCTGGAGTGCAATAAAGAAAAAATAATCAGTTTAAAAAGGTTATTATTCACCTCCTGTATGTGCTTTAAGTCTTCGACGACGTAGACCGCATTTTAATCTTTGTTTTGCATAAATTACAGTTGATTAGACTAAAGCCGCGCGATGCGTGATATCACAACAGATGGCGGTAATGATCAAATTTAGTTTGTGATCTAGTCAGAAGAAGACGCTGTGCTGCTTCAATGCATTACGGGCTCGTGACTCGTCAGAACGCAGAACGGAATGTAGCGTTTGGTCGCGCTATACCGCTACTTGCTGGAAAAAGTAGTTAGCTACAGGAAAAGCTACACTGTTTTAAAAGTAGCGTCACTACTGTAAAGCTACTGAAATCAGCAGTCGTTACCAGATCACAGCTGCCTCACATTAAAAGGACTATAAAAGATCCACTCAGACACAAACACATCGCTGATGGTTGTTAGCCTGTAATGTTCCCACGTTTTTATTTGTGTTACCCTTGTTCCTCGTTGCCTTGCCTTGCCTTCGTGTTTTGATCTTGGACTGTTTCCTTGTTTTTGATTGTTTGCTGCCTGCCCTGACCATTGCCTGTGTACTGGATTACTCTTTTGCCTGTTCCTTGGATTTTACTGTTAGTCTACTATGTACTATCTGTACATAGCCTGTCTGACTATGCTTTGAATAAAGCCTTGCATGTGGATCCTCTACTCCGTTGTCACGACTCCACATTACAGAACCATCAGCCACACCAGAATCCAGTGGCTTTATTCATTGATCCAGGCCAGCCATGTATCCAGCAGCACAAGTAATGCGTCTCCGTCAAGGTGAGCGGGCCATTTTGAAGATTATGTTTCAGACTTTTTTGAACTGGCTCACTTAACCTCATTTGATGAGGTGAGTTTAATGATTTTTTTTATGGTGGACTATCTGAGCAGCTCAGCCCATGTATGCCATTGTGGCAACCAGACGGGTCATTAATTGATTATATCGATCTAGCACTGCAATTGAGCTGCTCTGCATTCACCGTGGGTGTGGTAG
Source organism: Sinocyclocheilus anshuiensis (assembly GCF_001515605.1). Classification (NCBI taxonomy): domain Eukaryota; kingdom Metazoa; phylum Chordata; class Actinopteri; order Cypriniformes; family Cyprinidae; genus Sinocyclocheilus; species Sinocyclocheilus anshuiensis. Next base: position 464,237 of record NW_015549644.1, read on the forward strand.
AGGAGGACTGCACCATGACCTGACTGCCACACCTCAGCCTTCCACTGTCAGGGTTACCTCTTCTGAGTCAAGTCAAGTCACCATTGTTTCAGAGTCTCTTCATAAGATGGCTGCCAGCCCAGAGACTTTTTACAAGGTGTAAAACCAAAGCCTGCTCACGTCGAGCCTGCCAAGTCAGAGCCTGCTCACATCAAGGCCACCGTTCCAGAGCCTCGTCCCATCAGGGCAGTTGTTCCAGAGTCTCGTCCCATCATGACTACCATGCCTAGTAGCCCAAAGTCAGTCCCAAGACGTTTGAGACTGGCATCCAACGTGGAAGATCCACCGCTGGTGTTCGTACAAGCTACGGGTTACACCGCGCAATCTATGCTCCCGAGCCACACGGACACTTCGCTCCTGAGCCACGCAGACTTTCCGCTCCTGAGCCACGCTGACTCTGTGTTCTCAAGCGACACTGTTTCAACACTCTCAAGCGACACTGTTTCAACGCTCTCAAGCGACACGGTTTCAACGCTCTCAAGCCTGCCGGCCGCTACTCACCCCAGTTCCCTGGGCACAGCACCTTCAGTCTCTGTAATAGACGATGTATTCTCTGTCCTACCAGTTATGGCTACGGCCATTCTGTGCGTTTGGGCCGCACACACCACCGTAGTTTCCCCAGAGGTTGCAGCTTCCACTGCAGAACCTCCCGAGGAGGTGGCGCCCACTCTAGGCCCCGAATCTGTTCCCGAGTCCACTCTAGTTCCAGAGCCCGCTCCAATCCCAGAGCTTGCTCCAGTACTCAAATCCACTCCCAAGCCTGCTCCAGTCCTGGAGCCCGCTCCAATCTCAGAGCCCGCTCCAGTCCCAGAGCTTGCTCCAGTACTCAAATCCACTCCCAAGCCTGCTCCAGTCCTGGAGCCCGCTCCAATCTCAGAGCCCGCTCCAGTCCCAGAGCTTGCTCCAGTACTCAAATCCACTCCCAAGCCTGCTCCAGTCCTGGAGCCCGCTCCAATCTCAGAGCCCGCTCCAGTCCCAGAGCTTGCTCCAGTACTCAAATCCACTCCCAAGCCTGCTCCAGTCCTGGAGCCCGCTCCAATCTCAGAGCCCGCTCCAGTCCCAGAGCTTGCTCCAGTACTCAAATCCACTCCCAAGCCTGCTCCAGTCCTGGAGCCCGCTCCAATCTCAGAGCCCGCTCCAGTCCCAGAGCTTGCTCCAGTACTCAAATCCACTCCCAAGCCTGCTCCAGTCCTGGAGCCCGCTCCAATCTCAGAGCCCGCTCCAGTCCCAGAGCTTGCTCCAGTACTCAAATCCACTCCCAAGCCTGCTCCAGTCCTGGAGCCCGCTCCAATCTCAGAGCCCGCTCCAGTCCCAGAGCTTGCTCCAGTACTCAAATCCACTCCCAAGCCTGCTCCAGTCCTGGAGCCCGCTCCAATCTCAGAGCCCGCTCCAGTCCCAGAGCCTGCTGCAGTACTTGAACTCATTCCCTAGCCTATTCTAGTTCCAGAATCCATTTCCGAGCCTGCTCCAGAGTCTGCTACAGTACCCGAGTCCGTTCCAGTTTCCCCTAAGGTGGCAACTTCCGTTGCAGAACCTTCCACGGCAGCAATGTCCGCTCCAGCTTCTCCTGAGACAGCAGCGGTACTCTTCCCTGAGCTCTCTGTGGTCCCAGTCGCTTCTGATTCCACCACGAGCACTATTTTTGAATTTACCCTGTTCCCAGTCAAGGAGACCATCTATGAACTCTCTGCCTGTCCTGTCTCGGCCATGGGGGCCACTAATGAGCTGTCCATCCGTCTTGTTACGGCTGCGGAGGCCATTGTTAACCTCTCTGTGCCTTTTGTTGGAGTCATGCCAGATCCACCGTGGGGGTCTTCAATCCCATCTGCTCTGCTGTGGTGGTCGTCTGCTCCGCCAAGGGGATCTTCAGTCTTGTCTGCTCTGCCCTGGTGGTCTTCTGCACCGCCCTGGTGGTCCTCAGCCCCGTCAGCTCCACCCTGACTCTCTGCTCCGCCGTGGCATCCTGCTCTGACGGTTCCGCCCTGGCACCCTGCTCCTCCCACTCCATCTGCTCCGCCATGGTGGTCTTCAGCTCCGCTTTGGGGGTCTTCAGCTCTGCCCTGGGACCCTGCTCTGCTGGCTCCGCCCTGGCACCCTGCTCATCCGGCTTTGCCTCGGTCCCCTGAGAGTGTATCTTGTTATAATTATGTATGTATGTATATACTGTATGTCACGATCACCCACTGGAGTGCCCATGATTTCCACCAGCTGTGTTTTGTGAAGCTCATGTTGCCACTGCTGCAGAACCTCCAGAGGTGGTGGCGGTGTTCGCTTCAGCTCCTCTCAAGACAGGGGCGCCCATTTATGAACTCTTTGTCTGTCCTGACGAGGTCATGGAGACCATCAGTGAATCCCCTGTCAAACCCGTCTCGGTCCTCGAAGCCAATCATGAACTATCAGCCCTGCCTGATACGATTGGATTACTCTTTTGCCTGTTTCTTGGATTTTACTGTTTTGCCATTGTTTGACCCTGCCTGTCTGACTACGTTTTGAATAAAGTCTTGCATGTGGATCCTCTACTCCGTTGTCATGACTCCATGTTACAATATATGTATGTGTGTGTGCATATATATATATATATATATATATATCATGCATTAATAATATATTACATATTACTAAGCAATTTGATAAGATGACTATCTTTTTTTTTTTTTCAGATCGAATGTCATCAATGCAGGAGGGGGTTCCATGTGGCATGCATACCCCATCATCTCACTAGGAATTCTGCAATCAGGAATTTAGTGAAAGGAATTCGTTCCCCTCATGGACTTCACCTCAGAATCGTTCAAGTTTGTGAACTTGAGCATGTGAATTCGCTGCATCGATCATAAGCTGCCTGATTTGGAAGTGACTGAGTTAGCATTGCTTCTCGCATCGCTACATTATTGACATGGACTCCATGAGTTATACTATGTGACTGACTCAAGAACAAGTTAAGATGAGATCCGCACTCCCCACATGAAGGAGGATATCAAGAGATCAAGCATCCACGTCACAGCTGGCTATGTTTCACTCTCCATTCATCTCTGAATGTCTTCACAAAGCTAAGTTCCTTTTAATGCTTCAGGTTATTGGCAACATGCTTCGGGCAGATTCGGGCAGCTTTGCGATTATAGACCGGAAATTACGATAATGACGTGGGCAGAATCAGAATCAGCTGTGGCGCATGCACCTCGGGGGAGAAAATGGTAAGCGGGCGCTGTTCGGTGAGATTGGTTCAGTGTTGATTCTGTTCGAATATCGGACACGATTGTTCTATCAGTTGTATCAGAAACATGCTTGTTCCAGAGCTGTCTGGTTATTATTGGGAACATGCTTGTTCTTAAGGCTATATTGTATTGGGAGCGTGCTTGTTCTAAAGCTATCTGATTATTAGTGGGAACATGCTTGTTCTTAAAGCTATGGTTATATTGGGAACATGCTTGTTCTTAAGGCTATCTGGTTTCTGTTGGAAACATGCTTGTCTAAAGGCTATCTGGTTGTTATTAAGAACATGTTGTTGCTTAAGCTTTTCAGGTATTGGCAACATACTCATTAGGTCATCTGGTTAAGGGCAACATGCTTGTTGATATGGCTTATGCGGGTTTTGGCAACATACTCGTTGGGTCATTGGGTAAGGGCAACATGCTTGTTGCTTAAGGCATTGAGATTTTCGCTGTCAGTTTGTGTTGGGGATC
>NW_015549644.1:468492-468639 GCF_001515605.1 Sinocyclocheilus anshuiensis
GCGCAGGAAGTCATTGCCCAGAGCATAGCTGTACTGCCAATCAAAACTGTATGGTAATTGTCAATCATCTTTGAAGATAGTGATCCTGACAGAAACATATATACGTATATATATATATATATATATATATATATATACACACACACA
>NW_015549644.1:468740-473396 GCF_001515605.1 Sinocyclocheilus anshuiensis
TTTTTTCTGTATTTTTTATCAAATAAATGCAGCCTTGATGAGCATAAGAGACTTCTTTAAAAAAACATTACAAGTCTTACTGATCCCAAACTTTTGAACGGCAGTATATATATACACATACACACACATCCCTGTATAAACTTGTTTTTAATAACTTTATATCTTTAACGTACTTGTAGTGTGCACTAAGTAAATGTAATTACTGGGTCGGGACTCGTTATCGACAAATACTCAAAATTCAATGACTCAGTTTGGATCGGGGGCACAAAATACCTGATCGTGACATCCCTATTTTAAACACAATATTGCCAGTTACTGTGCATTTTTGCTCCGTCACAAAAAATTGTTCCAAACAAAGCCACCACAGAATCAAGTGTTGTGTCTTTTGTAGATGCTGGGACAGAGATTTTGTGCTGGACGGCTCTGGTAGCATTGAACATGACGACTTTCAGAGAGCCAAAGACTTCATCTACAAAGTCATGTTCAGTGTTTGGAAAACAAGTTTCAATGCAAGTATAAACTAAAGCATTTTTTGACACACATTTATAGCCATTTTGTTTCTAAGTACAAAAAACTAACTCTCTCTTCTCTTCAGTGTGACTTTGCGATAGTGCAGTATGGTGCAGAGATCAGGACAGAGCTCTCACTGCTAGACAGTAAGGACCATGCCAGAGCCTTTCAAAAGATCAAAGAAATACAGCAAATTTTCAATATCAGAAAGACCGCCTCAGCCATCCATCATGTCCTGTAAATTCACAGATTATGATGTAAAAATTTTAGAGATTTTACACCTTAACTGACATGCAGCACTTTTCTTGGTGATATGTTAATATGGTTAATACTGGTTTCATTGGTTGTTTACAGCACAGATATTTTCATCCCTGAGAATGGATCAAAAAAATAACTCCAAAAAAAAAATTATTGTATTGTCTGATGGACAAATGTTCAGAGACCCAATGAGTCTTTCTGATGTTTTAAACATGCCACAAATGAAAGGTGCCACTCGCTATTCCATAGGAGTAAGTGTCCTGTTTACTGCAGTATCATTTAAGATAATCACATTTTAAAGGTTTAAAGATACTTTTAAAGGTATATCATATTGTGGAGCTACAACTATAGATTACTGTAATTTATTTAATCTTGTCCTTGAAGATACTACTAGGTTCACCAGTCCTAGTAAAACACTCATATCAAATATATTACTTACAGTTTGTTACTGTATAGTATAATACATTTATTATGGTTTATCAAAATAAATCAGAACCCAGACAATTGCACTAACATCATGTTATCTTTAGGTTGGTGAAGGCATTCTGTCTAACCCTGAAGCAATACAAGAGATGAGGGAAATAGCAGATCCTGATCGGTTTTTTTATGTTTCCAATTACGCTGCATTAGAAGAAATTCTTTTCTTAATGGACCTAAGTGGTAAGAAAGTTTGATTCAAGTTGTGATTCACCTTCAAGAAACAGTAATAAATCTTAAATGATCCAGCTGATTTTTTTCATAATAATTTACTATTTGTCTATAATAAATTATGTAATTCCTGTTCTAAGTTTAATTTGAAAGTCTTTCCCATGCAGGGACTGATTTTCACCCTCCTGCTCAGCTCACAAAAATGTGTGTCAAAGTCTGAAGGCTCCAGAACATGGATGAAGACAGAGAAGATTCCTTCTTCAAATAGAAGTGGAAAACCATTTACTCATCTTTTTATATGATTATGAAAGTAGATTTAGGCCTTAGTTGTGATAATTAGAAAAGTGGCTCCACTGACAGACATTTTACAGTCTGTTTTAAGTTCAGGGCACATACAGTATCAAAGTGTCATGGGAGAAAGATGTAATATTTCAGAGTGGCACTGTTGGTGACATCTATAGCTGCATCTTCTTTTCCAACTGCCCAGAGCTAAACAGTGGAAAGGGCAGCAAAATGTCACACAGGTATGAAGATTGAAGGCACATTCAATCTATAACTTATCATTTTAAGACAACTGAGCACCAAAAAGTATCTACACGTTGGAGAGCTGCTGTCGCAGAAACATCTTTGTCACATATGTATTTTTATCTAACATGTAGCTTACTTTAGAAAATAATAACAATAACAACCATGTCTTATACATACCACCGTGCCAGCTTTGTGGTTTTATCAATGGTATATACATTTTTTTTTATAAAGCTTAATTTGTTCATGATCATGAAATACAATTAAAATACTGTGTCCAAAAATTGAATATTTCCTTACTATATAGTATGCAAAAAAACAGTACACCAAGAGTATTTTGTCCAAATTTGTATTAAAAAACAGTATGAATATGGGTAGTATGAATGAAATTCTTTCTTACTACATCTGTCATTGTCATCATGACAAGCATGAGTTGCATCGCTTCACTGCCATTGACAAAAACCCTCCCGTGGCCTCATGGGATAGTAAAGTGTACATCAAATGTTCACTTCAGAATCTCACATAAAGTAGTGGGTCATCCGGTATTTTTGCTTACTGTTTTTTTAATATTATGAATTCAAACATACTACCAGCCTCACACACTGTTTTTCACATATACTATCAACCTTTTTCCTTACAAGTCCACAGCATTTTAAATTATGGGAAGCATTTCCGGTTTGAAGCTTCACTCAAAAAGACGGAAGCAAACAGGTGTAATTTGCGGGTGGGACATCACAGCTCTGATGTGAAAAGCAGAATCTTTCGATTTGCACAGACAATAATCAAAACACCCGTGTTTTGAATTCAAAGTTGCAGATTAATAGTTACAAATGTGTAAAATGACATTCACATAAACAAAATGACAGACACAAAAGTGTTTGCACTTTTTGAGTTTCACAGTACAACCTCAAGTCAGCACTTACAGCCTCTCAGGTCTGGCAGTACAACTTCAAATTCTAGCGCTTTGTCTTTTGCTACTCCTTTTGTGATATTCCTGTAGCAAAGCTCATTGTGCACGTAAATGCAGATGCGAGAGAGCAGAACCAGGGGCTGGGGTGCAAATTAAGTCTTTTTATTTGTCGATGCCTGACCAATGAACAACGCCAGCCAGCGTGACTTGCCGTGCGGAAAGAAACATTTTTATGCATATGCATAGTTATTGTAAAATGCTGGAAACTATTTTCATTGAATATCATTAGCTTTTACGAGATTTTAAGACATTACATTCATCTTGACATTCAAGTATTACCTGGTAGACAAATAATGCAACATCTTTCATATGTAGTATATCCTACTGCATATTGCAGAGAGTAAAATGGCTGTACCAACTGCTTATAAATGAAGCATGGGAATGCGTTGAACCACTTATAATGACCACTAAGGCCAATATAAAGCTATTAAGGCACAAGTGAAAATGAAACAGAATAAAAATTGATGAAGGGAGTAACTTACCAATATGGTGCATAATATGAATGTAATATAGCAAGTACACAGTACAGGCCAACACATAATATTCAAATTGTAAATGGTATATATAAAAAAAACTGTTGAAAGGACATTGTGTTTTACAGCTTTCTCCAATATGGGTTGCTTATTGTATTCAGTAGTATGAATACAATAGTATTGTGGACTCAGAGGAAGATCGAGAGGGTTTAGGGTGCCATTTGGGACAGGGCCATAGCCTCGCCCCCTTCGTTGCGTGTTCCCGGGGGCGGGGTTTATCTGGGGTTGTTACGTCACGAACCCGGGAAGTAACTTGTTGTAGTCCCTACCAGCCGTTTTTGTAGGAATTAAACTGCCAGAATTTTAAAAGACAGATATCTCCGTTTGCATTGAACTTTCAGCTTCGTAACTTTGCAGATATTCTTTATGCTCAAACAGCAACATTACACACTAACTAACGTTAAAAAAGTAAATGCCAAAACAGTTGTATTTATACTTTGCCCGTGAAGTTGTTTTTAAACTAAAACTTTACTTACTTAGACCTGCAGCACATTTAATCATATAAATACTTCTGTTTTGGAAGACCTTTACATAATAGTTTGATGTGTGTCAAACTGATGTTTATCCAGGTCTACGGTGCATCACATGGTCAAAGAACAGGCAACTTTTTTTTCTTTTGGTTCTTGCATGGTCTTTAACTTTAAGTCACAGGAAACTAAGGATAACACATTTATCACAATGGCATAGGTTACAAAAATTGTATTAGGCCACAGATACATGTGCACAGTTTATTTCATGTGTTATGCTTGACATCCGGGGGCAATTCTAGAATGTTCTCAACTGGTGAGCACAGGAGGGGCCACAATTAATACAGAGGGGCCAATCTTATGTTGTGTATATGTAGAACTGTAGATATTCAAATCATTTAAACTTCGATAAGCTTTAAAATCAGCAATAAACTGTCACAAGACAGAAGACCATTAGAGAAGAGCAGGTTGATTACGAGAATGTTTGTTAACAGGAGTCAGCAGAGAATCAAAAATGGCAGGCAACAGGTAAGCAGTCATGTTGAAAGCAAGTAAGCAGTAACTTTTCAATCTGTGAACAGAGTGCAATTCACAAAAATAATAAAATTCAACATTAATGCTTTAATGCAGGGCCAATTGATGAGCTGATGAATTGCAGTTGATGGTCATCAGAAGGCTGGTGACAGAGAGCGCACTGTCTGTCTGTCTGTGTGTGTGTGTGTGTGTGTGTGTGTGTGTGTGTGTG
>NW_015549644.1:473724-477720 GCF_001515605.1 Sinocyclocheilus anshuiensis
GTGTGTGTGTGTGTGTGTGTGTTTATATGACGGGAGAGCCTGGTGAATCCATGACACATATGTTGTTCCAAACCTGTGTGACGTTCTTTTTTCCATGTTACAAAAAGAAGTTGTGAAGAAAGTTTTTGTTCATATATAATGAGTGTCAATGGTGATTAAAATAGAGCTTGATTTGTTTTCCATTGCCTCTCATTACAGTGGACAAAAACATTTTCTTTTTTGTTTCATGCAGAAAGAAAATGATAGAGGTTTGGAATAACGTGAGGGAGAGTAAATTATGACAAAATTTACATTTTTGGGTGAAATGACTGCCTTGAAGCATTAAACATGGTTTTCCTGATCTTTTGTATAGTGAACAACTTTTCCCTCTGATTATAAGTTGAGGAGAGTGAATTGCCTGCTCAATTGTTCTCCAATGAGATGTGTGACATTCAGGTGAAGCAGATTGAGCTGTGCAGATCAGAAACATATTTAGCAGAGGTGGGTACCAGAATCAAGAGTTAATTTATACAACAAACTATACTTAATTATTTATCCATCCGTCCATCATAAAAAGTAATCCACACGGCTCTGGGAGGCTAATTAAGGCCTCCTGAAGCGAAGCGTTTGTATAAGGAAAAAATATCCATATTTACAACTTTATAAACTTATTATATGAGACAGTGACATTTTGTTTTTAAAAACATGAATTCAGTAGTGATTCACACACAAAAATCCAGGAAAGTGTTAGTCATGGAGGATGTGATTAATAAAGTAAAGTTTTCCTGAATTTTGAGTGATGAATCACTATTGAATTCCTGTTACAAACAAGAATTTACATGGAGATGAGAGTGTGATGTAAACGTCCTTGTTGAATCTGCTGTATAAAAATATGACACATAATAAAGCTAAGATCAAATGTAAGATATGTAAAATATATATAGGTACTGTATATATAAAATATAATAAATAATATATATATATAAATAAAATATATATAATATATATAAAATATATAATATAAATAAAAATATATATAAAAAATGACAGTAAACACATTTATAATGTTACAAAAGATTTCTATTTCAAATAAAGGCTGTTCTTCTGAGCTTTCTTTTCATCAAAGAATCCTGTCGCAGTATAATGGTTTCCACACTTCATTAAGCAGTACAACCTTTTTCAACGTTGATAATAATCAGAAATTTTTCTTGAGCAGCAAATCAGCATATTAGAATGAATTCTAAAGGATCATGTGACACTGAGAGTCGAGATCTGACATCAAGGAAAAAATTAAAAAAAACAGTTATTTTAAACTGTACAATTATTTCACAATATTAATGTTCTTGACTATTTTTAATCATATAAATGCCGTAGGTGAACATGAACAAAGAACCTTACTAATACAAAACCTTAGAACAGTAATGTATCATAATATCAAAACAAGCACACTTACGGACATTTGTTAATAAAACTATTTTGTTAACATCAAATTAGTTGCTTATTCTATTCCACAAAATGCCATGAAGTATTTATTTTCTCATTTACAGTGTACCAAATGTAATACACTTTTGTCCATACAAAAACAAAGAACTGAAATCAATGTATACAACTAGCTGAAGTTTGCTGTACTTTATCCTAACATTGCACAAAGCAATGCATTTGTATAAGAAAAATATCGATATTTACAACTTTATAAACCATAATCTCTAGCTTCTGCTAACTGTCGTACTCACGTTCACGAGGGAGTGGCATCCAGTTAACGTTTATAAAGTTGAAAATATGGATATTTCTTCGCTTCAGGAGGCCTTTATTAACCCTCCGGAGCCGTGTGGAGTACTTTTTATGATGGACAGATGCACTTTTTTGGGCTTCAAAATCTCGATCCCTATTCACTGCCATTATAAAGCTTGGAAGAGCCAGGACATTTTTTTACATAACTCCGATTGGATTTGTCTGAAAGAAGAAAGTCATATACACCTAGGATGGCTTGAGGGTAAATCATGGGGTAATGTTCATTTTCGGGTGAACTATCCCTTTAAGCGCAGTATGAAAAGCCCTGTGAAGGCCTTCAGAAACGGCCTCTGACAGTCGTGAACATGCAAACAGACAAGCAGAGTGACATAAATAGTGAAAAGTCAAGGGCAGTGCTGTCAGATTGTTATATCAGCTCTCTTTACCAGAATCAAGTATTCAAGAGAGAAAGGTGATAAAAAAAAATGATTTGAGGTCTATTTGAAAAATGAGGGTAGATTGGTTACTTTTCAGTTAAGAGATGCAGATTTCCGTGTTCACCACATCTTGTTCACCACAAAGTCAGCGTAAGATTGCCTCAGACCAGTCGGAATATATTTAGCCAATAGCCTTCGTCAACTAATTTATTTTCAGATCTGTATGAGAACCACACCATGAGAACCAGCCAACCACAGAGTTTCCTTTGAGAGGACAATGTCAATTGTGACCACTTTAAAAACGGAACACTGACTTTTTACCTTTTAATTTGGACTTTTTCTAGTCAGTGTGACTGTCAGTGTCATGTAAGATCTTTATTAACTGTAACTGCATTACTATACAGACAAGTTAGACTTCTATCACTGCCTTGCTAACACTTGTTTTGATCCTGTCCAAGCATCGTTTCTAGTTATGTTCTGATAGTGCTGGTAAACGTGTGTATTTAACATTATTTTAAAGTTTATACCGTTTTAACAATAAAAATCATTTTAACATTTTGCATAATAAGCTAATAATTTTAAATTCAGCTTCACTGTAAATCATGGATCATAATATCAACAATGTTTTGGATGACTGTCTTAAAATTCATCTTAAATTGATATTTGACTTTTGGTTGTGGAGTTTGGTGTCTATTCAAATCTGGAGCAAATGACTTCCATGCAAGGAAATAGCTGTTTCAAGGAAATAGCATGCCCCTTGATTGTGGGATATTTCATATTTAGAAACAGAGATTTTGTCTTTCATTCTTTCTGTATATACAATATTAAATACAATCAATCATTAAAAAACTTGGTAACGCTTTAGATTACAACCCGCAAAGAACTATGTAAGTATACTGAATTTACGGTGTACGTTTCTGTAATTATAGTGTACCTATAAAGAACATACGTGTAGGTATAAGGGAACAATGTGTTACGTTTGGGTAATAAGGGGGTAACAACCAGATATGCAACCTGCAAAGAACTGCGTAAGTAAACTGAAGTTACAGTGTAACTTTTTTTGTAATTATAGTGTACCTATTCAGTACCTCCGTGTAGGTATAAGGGAATAATATGCGAAGTTTGGGGAATAAAGGGGTAACAACCTGTAAAATTACAAATCATTTATGCTGTAAGTATTTTGAAACTAAGGGGTGCTTATTCTAATATTGCGTGGTATGTATGGCCTAAACAACAATCTTATGTTTGGGAATGATTTAGAAAGACGATATATACTTTTTATAATTTTATATTGGTATTTTATTATAGGCGTATAGGTATTTTTCCCTTATTCCATGTAGTTACAGTGGTGATTTGCTCCCCCCTTATTCCATGTAGTTACAGGGTAAATACAACAGTTGCGGGCTGTAAATTAAACTGGTGCTTTGTTACCTCCTTGTCCCATGTAGTTACAGGGCAAATACAACAGTTGCTGGCTGTAAATTAAACTGGTGTTTTGTTACCTCTTTGTTCCATGTAGTTACAGGGTAAATACAACATTTGCGGGCTGTAAATTAAAGTGGTGCTTTGTTCCCCTCTTGTTCCATGTAGTTACAGGGTAAATACAACATGTGCGAGCTGTAAATTAAAGTGGTGCTTGTTCCCCCCTTGTTCCATTCCATGTAGTTACAGGGTAAATACAACATTTGCGGGCTGTAAATTAAAGTGGTGCTTTGTTCCCCCCTTGTTCCATGTAGTTACAGGGTAAATACAACAGTTGCGGGCTGTAAATTAAACCGGTGCTTTATCTCCTTGATTCATGTAGTTACAGGATGAATACAACAGTTGTGGGCTGTAAATTAAAGTGGTG
>NW_015549644.1:477829-485405 GCF_001515605.1 Sinocyclocheilus anshuiensis
TCCAGTTTTAAAAGAACACATTCCAGTCAGTTTCAAAAATCTCTCTCCTCTTCGTGTCGATTAGTTTTCTTGTACTTTCTACACACATTCTTGTCACGAGCGCCGCAAACACGGATAGACTCGTCTCATGCGCCATTCCAGCTGTTTCCAGTTCGTGCTCACCACATTCACTGTTGCAGTTGAACACACTCCAGACAGTTTCGAAGTTGTCCCTTGTCTGCGCTTCGATTCGTTTTCTCCTATTTTCCACACATGTTCCCGTCTTAAAATAATTTGTAATTTTACAGATTATTACTCCTTTATTCTCCAAACTTCGCATATTGTTACCTTATACCTACACGGAGGTACTGAATAGGTACACTGTAATTGCAAAAAAGTTACGCTGTAAATTCTGTTTACTTACGCAGTACATTGCGGGTTGTAATCTAAAGCGTTACCAAAAACTTCTTCTTAATGCTACATTTTTTGACGCAAACTTAAGCAAGATATATGGTAATATATGGTCCCTCCTGGGCTTTGCCGGTCTTCAGTTTGGACTCTGTGCTTGGTCCACTTTATGGCGGCGACGGAAAAAGCCACACTGAAAATGAGATCACATAGAGTCAGTGCATGCAGAGATATTTTTGAAATAGCATAGAACCATACAACCTTACAACTTTCACTATTTCTGCAGTATATAGTATGCACACAATGCAAATTTTAAGCATAAAATACTCAAATGACCAACTATATTCACCAAAATTTGCAGTACACAATTACATGTTCCTGCAAGGAATAAAACATCCCACAATGCAATGTGCTTGACTTGATCTTCCTTGTAACATCAAGTGTGGAGACAGAGAGGAAGTGTTTGCTTTACCTTGATGAGAATGATGATGATGATGAAAAGGAGCAGAAATCCTCCTATTGATCCTCCAATGATGGGACCTTTAGATGTCGTCACACGCAGCTTTGTAATTATCACCTCCACCTGCATCGCATAATTAAATCTATCAGTAACTACAGTAAATACGTGATGACATGTTTGCATGCCTGAAAGGACTGTCGCTCACCGGAATGGTTCTCGAAGTATCCTTCACAGCATAGATGTTCTCATCAAAGCTGTATGTTCCTACGGCAGTGATCTTGTCTGATTTTTCCTATCAGTTTGAAAAGAATTATTGGATAAACAGTTCATTGATGCATATGATTATCAGTATACCTTAATTATATAACTATACCTGAACATCATGTATCAAAACATTGGCATCAATGATGATTTTCTGCAGCTTTGTCATGGTACATGTGATGATATAGAATCCCTACATGCAAAAAAATATATAATATATAACTACTTTTATTTAACGTTTTTTTTTTAAAGCATGGTCATTTTTTAAGGTAATATCTTACCTCCACTAATGTATTTTTTGGAAAAACACACTCCTAATACAAAAGGAGCAATAAATGTTAGTTTGAAAGCTTTCATGCTGTTTATTGTCGCTCTATGAACTAAATATTTCATAAATATTTCATTTTGTGTGATACCTCGTGTGGTTTGACATTAATGATGTCCAAATCAGTTTGGAAAGTGTCCTTTGTTATGTTTACAACTACATTGATTGTAGCGCCATACTTATTTTCACCTGCAAACTAAATCAGAATACAGGAGAATATATTTAATGTATGACATAAATATCATAAAAAATTCATATTTAGCTGATTATTTTGTGAGATTAGATTTTTAAATACTGTACCTGAAATAAAAACTGCATCTTTCGATTCTCTACTTTTTCACCCTCTTCAATACGGAGTCTGTTTGGGCTGGCTGTGCTGTTGTTAAGATAATGATAATAATAATCATAAATATCCTTAAATATTACAAAATCAAGAGGTTTCATGTGAAATACTTATGAAGTTGTTTGTTCACTTACCCAGTTAGCTGGATTGGTAGGGAATACATCACATCAAATGCATATATTTTAGAGTCCAGAAATTCAGAGCCAAGATTCTGACTAAAACCAGAGAAAATGTTTTAAAAATAAGATTTGTATACACTGTAAAAAATGATTTGTAAATAAAATGTATTAATAAAAAGATTATTGGAGCACATTTTACGAGAAAGTATATTTTACTTCAAAATTTCACGTTTAATTAAATGTGTATGACGTTTCTCTGTAATTAATTGTGAACTTTACTAGCAATTTCTGAGTAAAAAATAGTTTCTAAACCAAATTCTTTTCATTATATAACAAGTTTGGAAAAGTAGCTCTCAAACCTGGTTAGATTAGCAATAATCTCAGAATTCTTCAGCTCAGATTTGGTGTCACCGAGCTGCCATGAGATGAAAAGGTTGGTCTGGAAGATAAAAAATACTTTTCATTAGGGATGTCCTGGTCAGGCTTTTTTGTGCCCCTGATCAGATCCAAGTCATTGAATAATGATGAGTATCTGCCGATTGATTAATGATGAGTCCCGATCCAATACTTGTATATTCCTATAGGAACGTGTGTTTGGTGCACACTTCAAGTACATTATAGTTCTTAAAATCAGAGTTGTGCAGAGAGTAAAACTAATACATGTATGATGTATATATATTACATACACTCTCTCTATATGTGTGAATATATTCCCACACTGTAGAGATTGGCAGATGTAAACATATATAGATTTAATCACAATTATGAATATGAGACTACTGATATAAAGTTATTGTATTTTATATGTACAATAAGCAGAATAATTGCAACATAAAGTGGAGGTAAGGTTAGAAAGCATGAAGCTGGCGGTGTCACAATGTCAGTCAAGTCCGAATCAAGACACAACCCACAGCAGCGCATTATAACAACAACGTCTCAGATAGTCTGACGGCAGATAAAAGTAAACGATAAATAAATGAGTGATCGTTACAAAAGTATGCATCAAATAGATTAAACATGGAAGCTAAAAGTGTATTTGAAGCAATAGAACAGACCTTAAGGTGATGATACACGGGGCAACTTTTTGAGCAATGTTGCCATCAATGGGCAACCAGGTGAGACACAGGGCCCATGACTGGTCTAAAGTATCCAGATAGAAATGTATTGTCCATTCTCAATGGGAAAGTGCCCAAGCAACATTGCTCAAAAAAAAGTTGTCCTGTGTTTTTTTTTTTTACGCTTTCTCGTGCATAGGCGGAAATCCTGGGGGGGGACAGGACCCCCCCATCTGAGGGTTGTCCGTCCCCCCTTAAAAATATGATTTAAAACCACGCTGTGTATTGTAAATAACAATGTTTTATACTTTAAATAACTTTGTAAGTAGTAAAACAATGCAAATGGGGCAAAAATGCGTTTTAAGTTTAGAAACATTTTGAGTCTCCCCCTCCCTTGCCTCACAGTGCTTTGGTCCAAATGCCTGCTTTCCTCTTTTACATCACCTCAGTTGCCGAGTCCGTGGTTTTCCCGCAGAACTGGGCTACTTTAACACTGTAGCCATGGGTTGAAGCGACCCCAATAATGTGATATGAATGCAAATTTTACTGGAGGAACCCCGCCGAAAAACGAGCCATGGGTTGAAGCGACCCCAATAACGTGATATGAATGCAAATTTTACTGGAGGAACCCCGCCGAAAAACGTGTAGAAACTTAATGCAAACTCATGCCTGATGATGTTGAGTTATAATTACTCAATAATGCTTAAGAAACTTTGCAACAGGGAAAAACTGATAAGGACCTGTCAATTGCCACACTTAAGTCCTTTTTTTGTGTGCCAATCACTAAAGAAAGAAAGAAAGAAAGAATGCATTAAGCTGGGACTCCAGAAATAAAGCACACAAACACAACATTCAGAATATGAGCCTATGAATTTCACCTACAAAGTCTTATTTTACAGACAAGAAAATTGAAGAACTTGAATGATACCCAAACACTGGAAAATAACACAACACATTGTTAATTGTATTTAATCAATATGACACAAAACTGACACAAGCAATTGTTTCCTCAATTTATAAAACCTTTTTAACAAGAGTCTTCACAACAGCAGGTCAATTTTAGCAGCTATGAATAAGTTTCCCGAACAACACTTTTAAAAAGTAACAAATTAAAGACAGGTGTAAAACTAAGTGGAGGAGACAGTATAACACAATATTTAAATTAGTGCTGTATTGTCAATTGTTCTAGAATTCTTCCGATTTCCACTTATTGCAAGGCAAAAAGACTATACGAATTGCCAGTTTTAGTCAGTAGGCTTTTTTTTCTTCAATTTCCGCTCCACTTCACACTTAGCCCTAAGAGCAGTGTGAACTCGGCATTAGTTTCTCGCTTTATTGAGAAACTTTCTCGAAATAATGACTTACTCGACGCATGCGCAACGCAAGAGTGACAGCACGCTAGCGACATCTGTTGGTCAAAGCCATGCAGGAACACCGCAAACATTGCTTTGTTCTGTAATCTGAAGTGTATATTCTATCATTTAATAACGATTTCAGATAGATTATCTGTATGTAGTCTTTTGTTAATTTGTAGCACTTACCAACAAGTTACTCTGTGTGTTTTCTCTGTGTTTGTGAATGTGTTGTGTTTGTCTCCTGCAGCTGGTCCCACAGTGAAGCCCTCAGTGTCTCTGCTGCCGCCCTCTTCTCTGCAGATCTCTGGAGACTCAGCCGCACTGCTCTGCCTGCTCAGCTCTTACTCTCCACAGGGGGCGCTGGTGAGCTGGACACTGGACGGCTCAGAGGTCACCGAGGGGGTTGTGACCAGCGCAGAGAGCGAGCAGGACGGCCGCTACAGCCGCAGTAGCGTCCTGACCCTCAGCAAAGCACGCTGGGAAGAGGGAGAGCTGTACGTCTGCAGAGTAACACATGATGGAGCTCCTCATGAGGCCTCGTTCCACAAGAGTCTCTGTTAGTCACTCGCAGTGCTGATGTTTCTCCAGTGAGCGCTGCTCTCTCCTGAAGATGAGCGTATCTGAGTGTCCTGTGTCAGGCAGGATTCACATGAGTCTAGTGCTGCAGCTGTAGTCATTTACAACTCAATACTGAAAGAGAGCTCTAGTGTCAAAGCACTGGCTGATCTTTCAATCTGCTGTGTTTGCTGCAACATTCAATAAAGCTTCTCAACAAACTCCATTTGTGTCTGACAACATCATTCAACTAACAGATGAAGATGCATGTAGTGTTTGTCCAGGTGCTTTTCAGAAGCTCGATCAGTAGCAGTAAATCTAGTCAAATAAAGCTCTTGGGGTTTGAACATGGTCTCTGGAGACAGAGCTGCTCTATTCTGAGAGGATCACAATCACTCCACCCTGACAATGCAAATGGGATTTTCAGCCCACACTCCCAGTGTCTCTGTTTGATTGGTTACATGATCTGGACTGAAACAGACCAGTTTCACTTCTGCTGTAGTCAAGCAGCCCAGGTGAAAAGGAAATGTACTTAAATTGTGCTTTTTTGGACGTACTTATAGTTAAATCATACCATATTAAATGCATATTAAATGTATTATTTTGAAACAATAAGTATATCAAGCATATTTCAAGATGTGTTTAAGATCAACTTTAGGCTATTAGCAATATATTTTAATATATTAAACTGTGTTAAATTGGAAGCACTTCAATTACATTTAGTACAATTTAAGTTTATTTCTTTAAAATTCATTTAAAATGTTCAAAAAGATAGGTGGATCCTGTTGCAAAAAAATAAATAAATAAAATAAAAAAATTCACCATGCACTCACATAGTCAGCAAAGTAAAAAGCCTTTATTCTAAGACAGGACTACATTTTAAAAAGACACCAACGTGTATCATCCCAAGCAGGCCTTCGTCAAGGTGTGAGACAATAGAAAATAAGAAGTAGCTAAATAGATACACCTGTGACTATACATTTTCAGGATCTGACCACTAGATGTCTCTTGGGAGTTCACTAATTTCTCAAACAATCCAAAAAACTTTCACATACAACCCAAGAATAAAAAAGTGAAAAATACAATATACTCACAAACAATCCCAAAATAATATGGTTCAAAAAAAAAATATATATATATACAGAAGTATATTTTTTACAAACCTATATAAGGATACATATATCACAATTGTGCAAATAAAAAGAAAAAGAAAAGAAAAACCACCGACAAATCTGACAATTACAGGAATGGAGAAAAATCAATATCTTCATTAAGACCAGCATATGAGAGAGCATTCAATGTATGTATTTTCGCTGTTTCAGCTGTCTAAGTCGATCTCCACCTCTGATATTTAATGTCACATGTTCAATTCCAATGACCTTCAAGTTACTATCACTACCATGCTTGGCCTGTATAAAATGTTTCGCCATCGGATAATTCATGTTACCAGTCCGTATTGCATATCTATGTTCAGCCAATCTGTCACATAACCTCCTCTTAGTGAGGCCCACATAAAAACAATTACACGGACATTCCAATCTGTAAATTACACGTGTTGAGTTACAATTAATAAAATCTGTGATCTCAAATTTCTTCTTATTTCTTCTGTCCGGACCATATGTATGCAATAATTACAATTACCACAGCTAAAATTCCCTTTTGGTCATCTTAGCCATGTTTCCCGTCTTGAGGCTGGAAGAAAACTCCTCACCAATTTGTCCTTTATTGTTGGGGCACGTTTAAAAGCAAAGCTAGGGGATTCTTTAAAAAATTCCCTTAGAGTCTCATCAACTTGTAAAATATTCCAGTTCCTTTGAATAATCTGTTTTGTGTCACTTCTTTACAATATGTTGTGACAAAATGTAACTTGTTATTAGGACCCTGCATTCAGTTTCTGTTTTTTTGTTCAACAATTCATCCCTCTTCAGTGACTGGTGACTGGGCTGAACCATTTTAATATTGACGAACTATATTCTCTTTCTTTGAAATATGGATATTTTTCTTATTTCTTACCATGGATTCGCTACAGGGGGCCTTTATTCACCCCCCGGAGCCGTCTGCGGCACGTTTTATTATGAATGTGTGAGCTTTATTTGACGACTTGTGGACTGTTCAACTGCAACACCCGCTGACTGCAATGATAGAGTTTGGAATAGCCAGAACAATTTTTTATATAACTCCGACTGGATTCGTCTGAAAGAAGAAAGTCATATACACCTAGGATGTCTCGGGGGTGAGTAAAACACAAGCTAATTTGCATTTTTGGGTGAACTAACCCTTTAAGTATTTTTTGCGAGTATTGCGAGTATCCTTGAGTTTTTATATTTCAGCCAACTTTTACGTTTACTCCACTACATTTCCTAATTAAAATAATTAAAATGACTCCGATACATTTCCCCGAAGCATATTCATTACTTACTACAAAATAGTCAGAAGTCAGAAGAACACTGACTGCAGGAAAGCAGCTTTGACGAATCAGTGGTCTGGCGTCTGCAAGTTAGACTCGAGACTCAAGTCGAGTCTGTGTGTGCGATATACAGTATATCTTCGATAATATGACATTATCAAGTAGGCTATATCACCAAATCACACACAGAGTGCACGCACGTTGATTTATTAGTATATTAAAACTCAAAATTCCAGGCATTCTAAATTGTAGACGGCAAAAATGCTTCTGTATGCTTTTTATATTTATATAATTTAATATAGTTAACTT
>NW_015549644.1:486783-491412 GCF_001515605.1 Sinocyclocheilus anshuiensis
AAAAAAAAATATATATATATACAGAAGTATATTTTTTACAAACCTATATAAGGATACATATATCACAATTGTGCAAATAAAAAGAAAAAGAAAAGAAAAACCACCGACAAATCTGACAATTACAGGAATGGAGAAAAATCAATATCTTCATTAAGACCAGCATATGAGAGAGCATTCAATGTATGTATTTTCGCTGTTTCAACTGTCTAAGTCGATCTCCACCTCTGATATTTAATGTCACATGTTCAATTCCAATGGCCTTCAAGTTACTATCACTACCATGCTTGGCCTGTATAAAATGTTTCGCCATCGTATAATTAATGTTACCAGTCCGTATTGCATATCTATGTTCAGCCAATCTGTCACATAACCTCCTCTTAGTGAGGCCCACATAAAAACAATTACACGGACATTCCAATCTGTAAATTACACGTGTTGAGTTACAATTAATAAAATCTGTGATCTCAAATTTCTTCTTATTTCTTGTGTCCGGACCATATGTATGCAATAATTACAATTACCACAGCTAAAATTCCCTTTTGGTCATCTTAGCCATGTTTCCCGTCTTGAGGCTGGAAGAAAACTCCTCACCAATTTGTCCTTTATTGTTGGGGCACGTTTAAAAGCAAAGCTAGGGGATTCTTTAAAAAATTCCCTTAGAGTCTCATCAACTTGTAAAATATTCCAGTTCCTTTGAATAATCTGTTTTGTGTCACTTCTTTACAATATGTTGTGACAAAATGTAACTTGTTATTAGGACCCTGCATTCAGTTTCTGTCTTTTTGTTCAACAATTCATCCCTCTTCAGTGACTGGGCTTAAGTTTATATGTGTAATGGCTTTCATTTCTTCATAAAATGCGTGTGATTTTTGTTGGAATATATTCTTCTATATCTGAAGCCATGATCATTGTCTGGCAGAGTAACTTGTTGGTAAGTGCTACAAATTAACAAAAGACTACATACAGATAATCTATCTGAAATCGTTATTTAATGATAGAATATACACTTTAGATTACAGAACAAAGCAATGTTTGCCGTGTTCCTGCATGGCTTTGACCAACAGATGTCGCTAGCATGCTGTCACTCTTAGACTATAGCATTATACACTTCAGATTACAGAACAAAGCAATGTTTGCGGTGTTCCTGCATGGCTTTGACCAACAGACGTCGCTAGCGTGCTGTCCCTCTTGCGTTGCGCATGCGTCGAGTAAGTCTTTTTCTTTTTTCTTTTTTTGGATTAGGCTAAATCATTATTACGAGAAACTAAGTCATTATTACGAGAAAGTTTCTCAATATAACGTGATACTAAGTCATAATTTTGAGAAAGTTTCTCATTATTATGACTTACAGAATTATATTTTTTTGTTCAGTGGCGGAAACGGGCTTCCATACAAACACATCTTTGAGCATCTTCTTTTCTTTTTAATGGCAGTTGGCAAACCCACTTAAAGACGTATATCGCCTCCTACTGCACAACACCAATGACAGCTGACGTAAAATAAGTGAAAATGAAGTGTGGCCAAGTATGGTGTCCCATAGTCGGAATTTGTGCTCTGCATTTAACCCATCCAAGTGCACACACAGCAGTGAGTAGTGAACACAAACACACACACACACACACCCAGAGCATTTGGGGGTGCCTTGCTCAAGGGTCTCACCTCAGTCATGGTACTGAGGGTGGAAGAGAACACTGTGCATTCACTCTCCCCACCTCCAATCCCTGCTGAGACTCAAACCAGTGACCTTTGGGTTATAAGTCCAACTCTCTAACCATTAGGCCACGACTGCCTAATGGATTGGACTGAGGAGAGGCGATACTGATCAGTTAAAAAAATGCTTGATCCTTGAGATTGCCTCAGGACATTCCTACTTTTCATTACTGAAAAAAATCAGGTGCAAATGAGATCAGAATTCTAACGTTTCAAAGATGTGTGACCGATTCATACCTGTGCGTCTCTTTTGAAAATAGGGTGTT
The DNA here is from genome assembly GCF_001515605.1 of Sinocyclocheilus anshuiensis. NCBI lineage: Eukaryota > Metazoa > Chordata > Actinopteri > Cypriniformes > Cyprinidae > Sinocyclocheilus > Sinocyclocheilus anshuiensis. The sequence continues at coordinate 488,760 of NW_015549644.1, forward strand.
GAAGATTACACTGTATTTGATTGTCATTCTTCACAGGACAGGTGGCACCTTCTATTTTCTGTAAGTGAGACACCCAGGTTGTCATGTATCTACTAAATGTATCAACAGCAGATATAATTAGCCTTTGAAGATAAGGTCATGTTTTTTACCCTCTGACTGAGTATGCTGGGGAAGGTCAAAGTCAGGGCGGTCATATAGGAAGGGTCTTCAGTGTTTGTAAGATTGATATTGATATTCAAGCTTTGAGTTTCTCCGATTATGATCAAAGTTTCACTGAAATATAAATTTTTTAGTTACAAAAAAACAGACATTTCTTTTAAATAGATGTAGCCAAAGCCCCCATAGGTCCCTTTTAAAATTGAAATGGAGTACATTTCATCAGTACATACCTAATTTTTGAATCAGATAATGTAATACTTGGTTTACAATCTGTAGCCTTGCATTCTTTTTCAAAGGAAATCTAAAAAAAAAAAAAGATAATTTTATGATATGATCATTTTAAATGTTATTACAGAAATTGAAAGTAATTTAATTAAACATTTCACAAAATAGATAATGACTAGATGATGGATAAGATTTAAAAAAAGAAACTTTTATTCAGCAAGGATGCATTAAATTTATAAAAAATACTTTTATAAAGAATTCTGAAAAAAAAGCATCATGGTTTCCACAAATCGGCATATTAGAATAATTTCTAAAGGATCATGTGACACTGAAGACTGGAGCAATGATGCAGAAAATTCATCTGTACATCACAGGAATAAATTATATTTTTAAAATAAATTCAAAGAGAAAACAGTTATTTTAAATAGAAATTTTATTTACAAATATTAGTGTTTTTACTGTATTTTTGATCAAATAAATGCAGCCTTGATGAGCACAAAACACTGCTTTTAAAACATCTTAAAAATCTTACCGACCCCAAATTTTTGAACAGTAGTGAGCAAATGGTGAAAGATGACTGAATGTTTACAAGTGCTTGAGAAATCTTTATGTTATGAATATGCTTAAAAATATTTTACCTCCTGTACAACCTCTGTTAGAGTAAATGCATCAAGAATTCGTATAGGGGCTTCTTTTTTTTGATCCAATGAAAAATTCAGCTTGATTTTAATAGGTGAAAAACAGTCAAAACAGCCCTGAAAGGAAGACACAGTTCTTCTCAGTCAACATCATAAAGAAAGAGTCATAGCTGTAAAATGATTTTTATAATAAATCATTCACTTTTAAATGAATACTGTAAATTTTTCTTACAATTTGTAGTAGTAGTACTAGGTTTAGGCTGAGTGTCTGTTCCAATTGAAACATGTTTTATTTTCTTAAAAACTTGACAAGTGGGGTAGGAAAAAAAAGAACGAAACAGAACCAACGTACCAAATATTTCAGGTTGATAAAAGGTGTACACCCTACGTCTGGTGTCAAGGTGAAAGTGTTTTCCAAAAGATCTCTGCCATCAACAGTGAGGCGCTTTTTGTTTACATCAGAATCCAAGACAATTTGGTACTTAATAGGAAGTTCAACTTAAAATGACAGAAAGTGAATATGGTTAAAATAATCATGAGTATTGTTTTGAATCAAAAATACTCACCGAACTGAAAGAGAATACTTACTTTGAAGGTTTTCATTAATCACATTAAAGCATATGTGGTACTTTATGCTGGATATTTCATTCAACTGTTGATCAAGAGGAATGATGTTCGGATTAATTGTTATAGCTGGTTTGATAACAATAACAGGGATAGTCCTGTAAAAAAAAAAAAGTATAAACATTATACAACATCTAAAGAAAAGGTTCCCCCAACCATTAATGAAACAGAAGGTACACAGAAATATAATATGCAAAAAGTAAAAAAATTGTTTGCCACTTTGAACAATATAACAATATTTTTTACTCACTCAAAAACAAGCACTCCCCTTTGACTTCCAACAGCGATGGAGGCCTTATTTGATGCCGTAGCAGGTGCACCACTTACTGACTGACCAAATTGGACAAGTTTCATTCCAAAATCTGAGGGTGAAATTTTCTAAGGAGGAAACAGCAAATTACATTAAAATGCTTCAAATGACACAGAGATGGAAAGACAAACTTTAAAGGGGTCATCCGATGCCCATTTTCCACAAGTTTTTATGATTCTTTAGGGTCTTAATGAAAAGTCTGTAAAATACTTTGGTTAAAATTTCTCAATGGTAGTGTAAAAAACACCTGTTTTACCCTGTCAAAAACAGCTCTTTTCAGAGCAAGACGTTTTGTAGCATTTTCCTTGAAATGTTAAAGGAGAATGTTTAGCAAATGATGTTGCTAAAAAGAACATTATGTTGTGTATTTGGTGTAATGCAATGTGTTTAAGCGGTTTAAGGTTAAAAAAACATTATTTTACACATACTGTACATTATTGTTTTTCCTCTATGCCCCGCCTTTCTGAAACGCGTCGATTTTTACAAAGCTCATCGTTCTGAAAAGTGAGGTGTGCTCTGATTGGCCAGCTATCCAGTGCGTTGTGATTGGCCGAATACCTCAAGCGTGTGACGGAAATGTTACTCCCCTTAACACACTGTGACGCCGTCTCCCGGCACGTCAAGACAAAACCAATAAAACCCATTACAAACAAGGCATTTCTTGCATCCAGTGGGGACATAATTACTGATTATAATG
>NW_015549644.1:491496-491735 GCF_001515605.1 Sinocyclocheilus anshuiensis
GAAAGCCGATCCGGCGATCCACAGCGTGAAGTTGATGTATTTCCTCAGCGACCAGCACGAATCAGCTCCAGGCATGACAAAGCGGATATCGTCCTCTTTTAGAAGGCCAAAATTTTGCTTTCACAACGAAACACACAGCATGGCGACGGCAGCAACAACAATACTACAGCGAGAATCAAAGTTACGCCTTCTTTCTTTGCGTGAACATTTGGGCGGCGTTATGCAAATCTTCCCACATC
>NW_015549644.1:492384-551346 GCF_001515605.1 Sinocyclocheilus anshuiensis
ATCAAACAAACTATCGTGGGAGGGGCCTGTTTTTGTGACGTCACACAGACAGGCATCTGAGATTGGCTCGATTTGAGAAAGGGGTAAAGATTTTAGTAGTTTAAAAAAAACACTTGGTGGATTTTTATCATTATGGTGGTTGTGTACATACACTGTCAACACACATTTCAGTTCAAACAACTTGTAAAAGTGCATGTAGCATTGGATGACCCCTTTAAAGCAATCTTCAGGTCTTATTAAAAAAATAGCAAATTCATTTTTAGAATAAAAGACATTTTGTGTGTATGAAAGAAACGGTCACAACTGTCATAAAGAAATAATTTTTTCTTCTTTTTTTTGCATTGATTTTTGCACTTATTTTTGAAAGAATTTCTGCTATATTGGGATTTAATTGTTTTTATTATTTAATTTTTTTTATTTCATTTCATTCATTTGAATTAAATAAAATGTATTTAAATAATTAATATGAAACATTGTTCTAATAATTCAGATAATGTCCAATTCTCAAATAAATAAATAAATATTCTATATAATAAATGTTATATATTACAATAAATATAATAAAATATAATGAATATAAAAATAAACTTTAGTCTATCAAAACATGTAAACACTCTAACAAAGATTTATTAAAAAGCTCAAGGTGTAAATAATATATGCTGAAACCCACTTGTGAAAACTGAAGTCCATCTATGAATCCATTGTAAATGTAAATGCTTCCAGAGGAATCTGTTTCCAGCGGAGCGCCCACTGCTACATCAGTGAACTTGTTCCCATCAATATCTCCTATCGATGCAATGGCTGCGCCAAACCTCGCAAAGGTCTGTCCTGCATCACCCTGCAGCTCCATGGCCACACTCTCAAACCTGTCCTCCTTTGGCATGATTTAAAAATAACCCCATGAGACACAAATCATGTTAAAACATTGTCCACATAAATCCAAGAGCTGAAAGGAGAGTATGATCTTACCTGATTCAACCTGTACACTAGCACTTTGCCTTCTTCCCCATTTTGATGGAAATGTGGAGCTCCAACTAATAGATAATCTGTGTATTGATTTCTATCAATGTCCAAGGTACAAAGAACTGATCCAAAGTAAGATCCAACCTATGACAATTATACATTACTTCATTATTATCATATTAGCAAATGCATAAACTGGGGCTTGATTGTGAGCTCCAAATCAATCAGAAGAAAAAAAAAAACAATCCTTTCTAATGTAATAAATGGTTTAAATTAAACATATTTAATTTTATTATTTCACATTTATTATGAATTCATAAAATGCATACCATTTAAAGATTACTCTATTCAATTCGGTGGAAACTGGTCATACATTTGTGATGTGCAAATAAAAAATATTTTAAAGACTTTTAAACATTCAAAAAAACATTCAAAAAGCAAACAGTGTGTTAATGTATATAGTATTAACTACAAATACCTGATCTCCCTGGAGCACATACTTTTCAGAGCCATTGAAAATAAATACACCACCAGTCAAGTTATACCGTGGTGCACCAGAGATGTAGAGTGTTTTACTTGGTTTTACTTTAGCAGAAGTGACACTGTAACCTGTGATCAGGAAGGAGATTCAACAAACATGAACCTGAGATGACTTTCATTTAGCCAGGTTTTCACAACATTTCCTTTAAAGATGTTTAAATTCTCAACCAAATAAATGTGAAACCTCCTCAAAAACCCCTTTAAAAATCCATTTTCTTTGACTTACTTTTTTGGTTTCCAACCATCACTCACCTAAATAGGAAAATTTGGGTCCATTGTTAGAGTCATTCAAGAATTTCACGGTTTTATCAGATTGCAAAATTACTCCACCACTCCAGCCAAAGGCTCCAACTGCTCCAAAAAGAACAGAATTCTACACACACACACACACACACAAAACAGAAACAAATGAATGTTATTAGTATATCAATTAATCATCTTTGGAAAAGTTGTTGCAAACATCCACACATTCTTAATAGTGTTTGATACAAAGATTAGTTTCTAAAATAAAAGGTATCAGAAACCAAAAATCCTACTTACGTCCTGCATGAGATGGGAGCTGAAGCCAGCTTCAGCGAGCTGGAACTGAAATCCTGCACCTTGCTGATTGTCTGAGACACAAAGTAGTTACATAATAGCATGAAACTCATTTCACATGGTAAAACTCACATTAATATTATACTGCATATTCAGTTACAAAACAGTCAAAGTTGTTTTTCAGATATTTCATTGTCCACTTGTACACTCCTGACAGACTGTGTCAGTTTATGCATTGGTAGTGGGGATTTTTCAGTGACCATTTCTGCAAGTTACATTGATAAATGAGTAGATGGCAACAAGTGAATTTGTCTTCACGAGTTAGTCATTGATTATTTACTCAAACGATTCATTAAAGGGGTCATATCATGCCATTTCAAGTTTTCCTTTCTCTTTGGAGTGTTACAAGCTGATTGTGCATAGATAAGATCCCTGAAGTTGCGGGGCATAGAGGAGAAACAATAATGTACAGTATGTGGAAAATTTTTTAGTTTTTAGTTTAAAATTTTGTAAAGTTTTTTTAACTTTAAACCGCATAAACACATTTCATTACACCAAATACACAAAATAATGTTCTTTTTAGCAACATCATATGACCCCTTTAACCAATTCTTTCAAGTACATAGATTCATCCACGAAAAATCATGCATGTGTTAATTGGAGACGCAACACTTAATTCTACTTTTTCTTTGTTTAGAACAATGTCTGCTGGTGGTACATAACTGGGAATACTGTATTTAAAATGGTATACTCACTGTTTACTTTTTGTTCACTGAACTGTTAAATAAAAGCAATAACACTCGGAAATTTGTGTGGTTGCACTGATTATCAGCAAGGCTTAATTTTACAATGGCTGTTTATCAGCTCATCCAATCAGAATTTAGCACTTTAAAACGGCCTTTCTCTTTAACAGTGTAATGTTTGATAAAAACATTCTTACCTTCAATTCCTGTTAAATTTTGTTGCAGTGATGACAGAATGTCATCTAATGCGGCATAATTGGAAACCTTGTAAAACTTCTCAGGATCTGCTATTTCCTTCATCTCTTGTATTGCTTCAGTATCATTCAGAATGCCGCCACCAACCTAAAGATAACATGATGTTATTGCAAGTGTTTGGGTTTTATGATTCATTTTGTTAAACCATAAAAAAACATTAACAATACAGTAACAAACTATGAGTAATATAGCAGATATGAGTGTTTTAGTAGGACTGTCAAACCTAGAAGTTACAGTAATCTGTATATGTAGCTCCAGCATATGATGACTTTCTAAAAAAAAACTTTAAAATTTGATTTTTATCTCAAATGCTGCTGAAATATTTAGTAAACAGGACACTTACTCCTATGGCACTGAGACCATGACATCATTATCACCAACAAAAGTGCTGCATGTCAATCAAACGCTTAAGGTGTAAAATGTCTAGTATTTCACATCATAATCTGTAAACTCACAGGACATGATGGATGGCTGAGGCGGTCTTTGTGATCTTGAGAAGTTGCTGTATTTCTTTGACCTTTAGCAAAGCTCTGGCACTGTTCTCATTGTCTAGCAGTGAGAGCTCTGTCCTGATCTCTTGACCATATTGCACAATCGCAAAGTTACACTGAAGAGAGAGTTGTTTTTTTAAAAACAAATATAATATACACTCTTAAAAATAAAGGTGCTTTACGATGCCATAGAAGAACCTTTTTGTCTAAATGGTTCCATAAAGAACCTTTAACATCTGAAGAAACTTTCTGTTTCACAAAAGGTTCTTTGTGGTGAAAGAAGGTTCTTCAGATTACAAAAAGGTAAGAAAGAGATGGTTCTTTAAAGAACCTTTGACTGAATGGTTCTTTGTGAACCAAAAATGGTTCTTCTATGGCATTGCTTGAAGAACCTTTAGAAGCACCTTTATTTTTAAGAGTGCACCTTTTAAATTGTACTTAAAAACAAAATGGCCGTAAACGTGTCTCATTAAAATGCTTAAGTTTATACTTGCATCGAAACATGTGTTCCAAACATCGGACATGACATTGTAGATGAAGTCTTTGGCTCTCTGAAAGTCATCAGGTTGAATGCTACCAGAGCCGTCCAGCACAAAAGCAATCTCTGTCCCAGAATCTACAAAAGATGATCTGAAACATCAGTATAGAAATGATGGTTTCTTTAAAGACATTGGTCTATGCATCTGTAGTACAACAACAGTCAGTATGACATAATAAATGCTGATTTATTTCAAACGCTGAACAAAGATTAGTACCATCATCATCATCCTCATCCTCATCCTCATATGCGCTTGTGTCACCATCCAACTGGGTGTCTCTTCTCATCCTCTGTTTAACTTGTGGATCTTGACAGAGATGTAAATTATCAATCAGATTCCTTAAATTAGTCACACTAAGGCAACAGTTAATTTCAATTCCAGATGCTCCAATATCTCTGAAGAATATTTTAATGGACTGTGTGGATTTAACTACTCTTATCATTTCAGATGTTATTGCAAGTGTGTGGGTTTTATGATTTATTTTGATAAACCATAATAAAATTAAATAAAATTTAATTTAATTTAATTTAATCAAATTAACCATACAGTAACAAACTATGATTAAAATAGCTGATATGAATGTTTTAGTAGGACTGGCAAACCTAGAAGTGTCTTCAAGATTAAAATAAATTAGAGTAATGTGCAATTGTAATTCTAACATGTACCTTTTTATCTAAAATGCTACTGAAATAATCAGTAAACAGGACACTTACTCCTATGGAATAGCAAGTGACACCTTTCATTTGTGGCATGTTCAAAACATCTGTAAGATTCATTGGATCTCCCAACATTTTCCCATCAGACAATACAATTATTGTTTTTTTGGAGTTCCTTTTTGATCCATTCTCAGAGATGAAAATATCTGTGCTGTAAACAACCAATGAAACCACTGAGATCATGACATTAATGTATCACCAACAAAAGTGCTGCATGTCAATCAAACGCTTAAGGTGTAAAATGTCTAGTATTTCACATCATAATTTGTAAACTCACAGGACATGATGGATGGCTGAGGCGGTCTTTGTGAGCTTGAGAAGTTGCTGTATTTCTTTGACCTTTAGCAAAGCTCTGGCATGGTCCTTACTGTCTAGCAGTGAGAGCTCTGTCCTGATCTCCAGACCATATTGCACAATCGCAAAGTCACACTGAAGACAGAGGGTTTTAAATTGTAATTAAAAACAAAATGGCTATAAATATGTGTCATAAAATGCTTTAGTTTATACTTGCATTGAAACATGCTTTCCAAACATTGGACATGACATTGTAGATGAAGTCTTTGGCTCTCTGAAAGTCATCAGGTTGAATGCTACCAGAGCCGTCCAGCACAAAAGCAATCTCTGTCCCAGAATCTACAAAATATGTATAGAATTTTTTTTTTTCTGTTGTACAACACCATCAACATGACATATTAAGTATAATGTTATTTTTTATTTATAATATTTATTTTAAAGTCTAAACAAAGTACCATCATAGTCTTTTGTGTCACTGTCTGACTGGGCATCTCTTCTCATCCTCCATTGATCTTGTAGATATTGATAGAAATGTAAATTAGCAAACAGATTCCTTAAAAGAGTGATAAAAAAAGACAACAGTTTATTTCATTTTCTCTCAGGCGGGCTCACCTTGACCAATCCATCGACCTTGATAATGATTGTTGTTGTTGTTGTTGTTGTTGTTGTTGTTGTTGACTGAGATGAAAGAGATTTTGAAAAGTAAGGGTTAGGATTTTATCTGTTTGAATCTGAAATACTATTATAAAATCATGCAATCTTACCTAATGCAACAGGATTCAGTTTTTGAATGACTTTTGCAGTGGGGTTCATCAGTTTGCAATCTCCGTTCAAATCCTCAGTTACTGACTCCTTTACGCGAATTTGATTACACATCTTAGAAGAAGAAAAAATACACAAATCTAAATATTTCATCTTGTCTTTCATTTTCATTTCTGTGTCATTTTCATTCTATTTTATTTAATGTCCTATTTTAATGAGAATTTGTGTCCGATTTGAACTCACAGAGACAGAATCACTCTGATTGAGGCTTAACTAAGAGTACATTGTTTTTTTCCCCACTGGGGAAGTGCTGTCACTATGGTTTTGAGTGACATCACAGTTGACCCACAATGCTGATGACTTCCTCCTGATAGTCACATCATCCTGAACAATTATCCAGTATCCCAATAAATAAAGCAAACACAACCCCCCCAGAAATAACTGTGGTATCCTGACATTTCTAGTCCTTTTCACATTTCTAGTTTGACATTTCCTGACATTTAAAGACTATTTCCTGTTCTCTGAAGGAGAACTGATACATTTCTGTCTGTCACATATGTGAAGGGGAAACCACACTCTGTGGTTTTACTGTGAAAATGCTATGCAACAGACTCAAAGCATTGTGCAAACTCTATCTGATTATAAACAGTTTACTTCTTGTTTGGTATAGCTTTCAATAGCTTAACCTTTTGTAAGTGAAATCAGGTTAAGTACAAAACAATTGTCGGCCATATCTAACATATTTATCCCTGTATTTAAGGATCTTTATACATACCATAACATGTTCCTCTTCTGATGTCAGACTAGATACTGATGCTACTGGTCTCAGGCCTTTAGGCTTTTTATCTTCAAAAGAGATATTGATGTAATAAGACTTTTAGAGTGAAAGAGTAATTGTGTAAATCAGTGAGGACATTATTATGAAATGAACAAAGTAAAGTTTCCAGGGAAATCTTCATTATGAAAAGACAAAGACAAACTTACCATCAGAATTTATTTCGACGCATTCATGCTCTAGAGTGCATCTAAAAAGTTTTCCATGTTTTGGTGAAGGAACAAAAACTCTAGAATAGAACAAATTAAGACAATTTGACTAAAATAGATCAATAAATGTTCTTTATCATGATCTTAAAAAATGTTATAAAATAAATGTAATGTAATTTAATTAAAAAAATATATCTAGAATTATCTAAAACTCTTATAAATGACCAACCCATCTGTTGATTGAATAACAGTTTGACCAAAGAGTGGATCGTCATTTGTGAAATGCTTCAAGGGAGTTTTTTGAATGTTGAAACCGCTCACACTGTATATCACTATAACATAAAAAATTATTTAGACCACATACTTTTATTTCACAGGGACAAAGTAATAAGATTAATTATGTTTTAATAATATTGTTTCTACTTCTGCCCAGACATTTTCTGATTCAGATAAATAAGAGTTTAAAACATGCCCAAACTCAAATAATTGTTATCATTAATTATAAACATTAACATCAACATAGTAAATAATTACATACCAATTATAAATAGCAGTCCTCTGTACATTTTGTGAATTTGATGAACTCCACGCGTAAAAAAAAACATATCGGCACAGTGAGACAGAAAGCAGCTCGTTGTGGTCTTGAAAAAGTAGAACAGCACACAGTCGCTGCTGACTGTTAAACCCGCCCCCTCCACACACTTCAGACAGCACCTTTTCTCCAAAAGGGTCTGGCTGCAGCTGGCGCTTGCACTCTCAGGCTTGCACTCTCAGACACTTGCACTTCCGCTAGCGACGTCACTTGCAGTCTTTTAGTTTTAATAAATAACATTTACTAACGCAAAAAAAATGAATGCAAAAATCGACTATATTTTTAATTATGTATAGGTTCTATATAAACACGTTTTCATGAGCTGTATCGTATTTGCATGAAGTAAAAGAAGAACTGAATCGATTTTTTAAACAAGTTCTTTGAAACGAACTGTTCGAGAGAGTCCATTCGCAGAAATGAATCGGAGATCCCAAAACCAGTTCTAATACCGAACCAAATCTCGCGAGAACGGACGAGGGGATAAGTTAAGGAAACATGGCGATGCCTAATTTGTTAAAGGTAAGATACATTTAAGCTCGTTGCCTCCAAACTCTCCATGAACAGTCACGCCTATAACCTTCAAATGACTATGTTGTACCATTGTGATTTAGCGGCTTGCTCGGATTCTGACCTGCATGTCCAGTGAGTTTATATGAGAATCTGTGTTTAGCTAGCAGGCTGTGAGCTAGCTGAGATTAATAAAGCCAATAATCACAATAATACTGGACTGCATGCTGACGAGTTGAAGTCATGATTCACTCCAATGGGTGTTGACCTTCGGTATTATGTTGTTTATAAAAATATATAATAAAGGGACATGTTCCTGATGACAGTTAGCACGCATGTTGTTAGCTTGGTCAATGGTTAAATGACACTGAGTGTAATGACTGAGCTAATGGTATATAATGCGAATGTGTGCCGTTACTGTTAAAGAGTTTCATGTTTTAGTAAGCCAAGAAAAGATGCACATGTATTATAAGTATTTAAAACCCAGTGAGCTGCCTACCTAGACAACATTTTGAAATGCACCAGTAATGCCCAAAATGCTGTCTAGTTAGGCAGATCTCAGCTTTTATGAAAAACCTTTCTGTCTTTTGAGAATTTGCTGTTACTTTCTATCTGTCTGTGGTGGACTTGACTTTCTTGCTAAAACTAATTAACTAGCATTGATTCATCTTGAATACGTATAATTAAATAATATTTTTACACTAAAAAAATATTCTGTTCACAAGTGATATTTACCTTTATTTTTACTTTTTTTGTCGTCATATCTCATAATTCATTCCAAGCTCTTCAATGTCTCCTTGGTAAACAAGTACAACATAAAAACAAAAAAAATGTACTTTATCAGTGGCAGTATTTAGGAAATTAAACCACAGTTGAGGTGCAGTTGTTATTTGTTAATTAAATAATTTGAATTATTTTAAAATTGTTTTAAAAATTTATTTTTAAGATGCATTTTCATATTTTACGATTGAAAGTCTAGGTCTGGTTCAAGGATAAAACAAGGAAATCTATACTTTTCAAATGCCTTTTATTATATATGTTGAAAGCTTAGTAAGAAATTAATAAAACCAAAGAAATAACAGAAATAAATAATTAAAAGTAATACAACAATTACAAATAATTATACATTATGTACAAATTATATTATGTACAAATTCTGTTAAGTTTGAACACATTTAATTTAAAGAAAAAATCAACTCCTAAGACATAAAAGTTTCTTAAAGACATTAGAAATAAAAGAAACAGCCAACTGCTTGCCTTATTGTAAATGCTTTGAGAAGCATTTCCAATAAGGCTTCTGATTTTCTGGCCATGTTTAGACAGAGAGGTCTTCCATTATGTCCGGTTCATTGTGTTATATGTGAATGCACTCACACTCTTCTTCTCTAACTGTCTGTCTCTTCCATGTCCTTTTGCTTAGAACAAGGGTTCCCTCCAGTTTGAGGACAAGTGGGATCTTATGCGTCCCATTGTCCTTAAGTTGCTTCGCCAAGAATCTGTTACTAAGCAGCAGTGGTTTGATCTTTTCTCGTAAGGCCCTATGAATTCAGATCTTTTAATATCCTGCACATGAACTACAGTCTGAATGTTCAATCTGTCTTCCTGTTCTCCTTAAATAATTAAAAGTAATACAACAATTACAAATAATTATACATTATGTACAAATTCTGTTAAGTTTGAACACATTTAATTTAAAGAAAAAATCAACTCCTAAGACATAAAAGTTTCTTAAAGACATTAGAAATAAAAGAAACAGCCAACTGCTTGCCTTATTGTAAATGCTTTGAGAAGCATTTCCAATAAGGCTTCTGATTTTCTGGCCATGTTTAGACAGAGAGGTCTTCCATTATGTCCGGTTCATTGTGTTATATGTGAATGCACTCACACTCTTCTTCTCTAACTGTCTGTCTCTTCCATGTCCTTTTGCTTAGAACAAGGGTTCCCTCCAGTTTGAGGACAAGTGGGATCTTATGCGTCCCATTGTCCTTAAGTTGCTTCGCCAAGAATCTGTTACTAAGCAGCAGTGGTTTGATCTTTTCTCGTAAGGCCCTATGAATTCAGATCTTTTAATATCCTGCACATGAACTACAGTCTGAATGTTCAATCTGTCTTCCTGTTCTCCTCGGTTCTCACAGAGATGTTCATGCAGTTTGTCTATGGGATGACAAAGGACCAGCAAAGATCCACCAGGCCCTCAAGGAGGACATCTTAGATTTTATTAAACAAGCTCAAGCGGTAAGAGAGGTTCAGGATTAAGCCACCTGTTGATGTTCTTCAGCAGAATCGCGTCTCATTCTTGATCGTTGGTGTTTAGCGAGTGCTCAGTCACCAAGATGATACGGCGCTCCTCAAGGCTTACATCGTGGAGTGGAGGAAGTTCTTCACGCAGTGTGACATTCTGCCCAAGCCGTTCTGCCAGCTGGAGATCACCCTGATGGGCAAACAGGGCAGCAACAAGAAGTCCAATGTGGAGGACAGCATTGTTAGGAAGGTGAGCGGGATAAAAGCGGGATTTTTAGGTTGATTTCCTAGAATGGGATTCATCGGGTTGTTCTGCTTTTTATGTTCTCAAAGCTGATGCTGGATACTTGGAACGAATCTATATTCTCCAACATCAAGAATAGATTGCAAGATAGTGCGATGAAATTGGTCCATGCCGAACGACTGGGAGAAGCGTTTGACTCGCAGTTGGTCATTGGGGTCAGAGAGTCATATGGTGAGATTCACTCCACGTTTTTCATTGGCTTGAGTGAATCTTTCTATTCATGAAAACTGAAAAGAATCTCTTTCTCAGTGAACCTGTGCTCCAATCCTGATGATAAACTGCAGATCTACAGGGATAACTTTGAGAAAGCCTACCTAGACTCCACTGAGAGGTTCTACAGGACCCAGGCGCCGTCCTACCTGCAGCAGAACGGAGTACAAAACTACATGAAATATGTACGGCCTGCCAGACATCAGATTTTAGACTACATGATCTTCAACCAATCAGATTGCGTAGTGGAGAGGAGAGTTATGACTCCTGCTAACACTCTACATTTGTGTTTGCTGTCATATATTCTCTCTGTCTCTGTTTACAGGCAGACGTTAAGTTAAGAGAAGAGGAGAAACGTGCACTACGATATTTAGAGACAAGACGTGAATGTAACTCTGTACAAGCAGTGAGTATATGATTGGCTTTTAATCATGATACATTGTGTGTAGAAATAAGGCAGTGAATTGAACAATTTTGCATAAAGTAGGGCATCAATCATTAAAATATTTTAGTGTTTTGTGTGTAAAAATATTAAAAGTAATATTAAAAATTAAGTTATTCAATGTTTATTATTTAATTTAAAATAAAATAATATAACCAGGTATGTGAGTCTGAAATAGTGGATTTGTTTTTTTCCTCAGCTTATGGAATGTTGTGTGAATGCACTGGTAACGTCATTTAAAGAAACTATCTTGGCTGAATGTCCAGGCATGATCAAACGAAATGAGACTGACAGTGAGTATGAGACTACTTAGAAATCTTATTTTAGATAGATATCTAAAATAACCCTTTTAGGTTTTATATACACTACCTTTACAAATTTGGGGGTCTTTAGGATTTTATTTTATTTTTTAAAGAAATCTCTTATGCTCAACGAGGCTGCATTTATTTGATCAAAAATACAGTAAAAACACTAATATTGTGAAGTTATTGCAAATTAAAATAGCTGTTTTGAATTTGAATATATTTTAAAATATAATTTATTCCTGTGATTGCAAAGCTAATTTTTCAGCATCACTCCAGTCTTCAGTGTCACATGATCTTTCAGAAATCATTCTAAGCTGCTGATTTGCTGCTCAAAAGTAATTTGAAAACGTGTGCGGTTTAATATTTTCAGGGAAACTGATGGGTTTTTTTCTGGATTTTTTGATGAATAGAAAGTTCAAGAACAGCATTTGTTTGAAATAGAAATCTTTTGTAACATTATAAATGTCTTTACTGTCTCTTTTGATCAATTTAATGTGTCCTTGCTGAATAAAAGATAAAAGCATTCATTTCTGTCATCACAAATGCTTAATGACCCCACGCTTTTGAATGGTACTGTGTTTTTCGGAAAAATAGACTTTGCATACTATGTAGCGGTATAATATCTCTAAATATAAGCTTTTATACCTCGGTGAACTCTTCTTCCACAGAGCTGCACCTCATGTTCTCTCTCATGGATAAAGTGCCCAATGGGATTGAACCCATGTTGAAAGACTTGGAGGAGCACATCATCAGTGCTGGACTGGCAGACATGGTGGCCGCTGCAGAGACCATCACAACTGTGAGCACAACATTTGCAGAATTATTATATGCTTTGTGAGCTTTATGAATTTTAGAGCATTAGCTGGCTTTTGGTATTCACAGTATAAATAAAGGATAATTGATTAATGTTGATAATATGAATATTTGATTAATGGTAGGGATGTAACGATTAACTGCGAGCCGGTTGAAAATCGATTTAAATATGTGACGATTCAAATCGGTTGAGATGCTAAACAAATCGCGATTCATTTAGGTGTAGGAGTTTATATGAATGTATGTCTGAGGGGAACTTACTGTCTTTAGAAAAGTTTAGATGGTATTTTTTCTTTTCATCTTACCTCTGTATAATGCATATTAAAGATCATAAGTGCAGCGCTGCTTTGTTTACAGCGGAAACCAAGGAAATGCTTTAAGCGCCACCTGCTGGCAGAGAGTGAATCTGCTTCTCATTCAGCTCTTCTTCTGTTTCTGTTTCATGCAGATATTTTTTATGCATAGTTTCACAAAACTGAAGTCAAACCATTCTGTTTTTGCTTCAAATTTCGAAATTATACAATGTAATGTAATGTAATTTGGTTGCCTCTAATTTTAAATGGAAAGAGCACAGACAAAGACTTATTTTGTTTATATGAAGAGATTTCTTTTATTTGTGTTATTTATTTGATTTGGGGCTTGTTTTAAAATTTCAATTTAGTTTTGTTATTTACATTTACATTATATTTAAATTTTGGTATTTAGCAAACGCTTTTATCCAAAGCGACTAACAAATGAGGAACAATAGAAGCAATCAAAACCAACAAAAGAACAATAATTTACAAGTGCTATATTAGTATATTATTATAGTGTTATATTTCAATTTCACAAAGAAACGTGCAGTATTTTGTCCAAGCAATAATAAAAGGACACATTTAATTTATAATTTGTCTTAAATCTCATTTTGTAAAAAAAAATAATTCATGAATCGAATCGTGAGTTGAGTGAATCGTTACATCCCTAATTAATGGTCATGGTTTTACTTGATTTATAAAAGAAAAATAGCTTTTTCTTCTGAAAATTGGAGGGAGTTGTGGTTTGAGTACCCTTGATTTCTGTATCTTCACTGCCTGGGTTTAAAACTTGTTAGGATAGATCCTCAAATATTAGGCAGCTACAGTCAAGTACTGGTGTTGATGTTTCTCCTCAGGACTCTGAGAAGTACGTGGAGCAGCTCCTGACTCTGTTCAATCGATTTAGTAAATTAGTGAAGGAAGCGTTCCAGGATGATCCTCGGTTCCTTACAGCCAGAGACAAAGTGAGCATGCCGCCCCCATCCATATTCATTCTCACTGTCTTACAGTTGGCCTCAGTAAGTAGCCTGCTTGACTAGATCACACTGCAGATGGTTACCAGAGATCTGTGATGACACAGGAATACAGTGGAAGGTTATATAACAATAACTCCATTTGAAATGCTGTTGATTTTTTTTGGAAAATGAATAGAGTTGTTTATTATTTTGAATGAATGGAGTTTTTGTATCTCACATACCTTTTTAATGATGTTTAACATATAGTTTTAAATTTCCCCACAGGCATACAAAGCAGTTGTGAATGATGCCACAATATTTAAGTTGGAGCTGCCAATGAAACAGAAGGGGTGAGTAACGGCTGCCTTCTGGGCTTCTGTTGACAGTCCATTGAAGTGAGATGCACAGAATAACCTGCTTTCTACTTAACTGATAGACACATTTACAGGCAACTCAAAGAAGCTGAAGTCGTAGTTGAGTAAACCTCTATAGTGGAGAGGTTTACTTTACAAAAATCTGACTTAACAAAATAGGTTGGTCAAAAGAGAGAGAGATATCAAATTTGCTGTCACTCCCTCAGCCGTTGTATTAGAAATACTCTTGAAGCAGAATAAACCAGCTTTCTGTAATTGAATGCCAAGGAAATATAACACAGTGTATTGTTATGAATGTACATTAAATTAAAAAAAAAAATGGAAAGAATAAGAAAACATTAGATTTACAATATTAATTGTGGAATCACATTTTCAGTTTGTGAAAAAGGGCCCCTTTGTAAGTGAGCAGTTTTAATTTAGTATCATTGAGATAATAATATAGTTTTTATTAATATTTTGAATTGGTTTTTATTTTTATGTTTTGTGTTTTCATCTTAATTTTAGTATTTTTTGGTCATTTTTAATTTTGTTTTGTCATTTTTTTTGTCTATATGGTTTGTCATTTCTGTATGGTTTTCATTATTCCATCTTTATTTAAGTTCATTTTTATTTTAGTTTTAGTTATTTTAGTACATCACAATAAACTAAATGAAAATGAGAAAGGTTGCTGTGGCAACTAGCTGAAATAAAATAAGTTAGTTTTTTCATATTTTATTTAAGTTAAAGTTTATTTTATTTCCAGTAACAAAAAGTATTTTATGGTCTTAGTATTAAATATAATCATCCTGCTAGTGAGCATTAGCGATCCATATTTCTGTATTGCATCAACTTGTATCAGTTGTGTTTGATGTTTCTAAATGCAGAGTGGGCCTAAAAACACAACCAGAATCAAAGTGTCCGGAGCTGCTGGCTAACTATTGTGACATGCTGCTAAGAAAGACGCCACTCAGCAAAAAGCTGACCTCAGAGGAGATCGAGCTCAAACTGAAGGAAGTGGTGAGGGGCTGTTGTAAAAAGTCACATGTTGTTGACTCGGTGCTTGTGTTGTTGTCCTCAAGTGTTTTGAAATATAAATACTACTATTTTTTTTCTATAGCTACTTGTGCTGAAATACGTCCAGAATAAGGATGTGTTCATGAGGTACCACAAAGCCCACCTGACCAGACGTCTGATCCTGGACATCTCAGCGGACAGTGAGATTGAGGAGAACATGGTCGAGTGGCTCAGGGTAAGAATAAAAGAGAAATAAGAGTGACTGAAATTCAATTAGAGTGTTTTATACTCAAATGGCTCACTGTTTGCTTCGTTCTGATGTGTTTCAGGAAGTTGGGATGCCTGCTGACTATGTGAACAAGCTAGCTAGAATGTTGCAGGACATCAAAGTGTCCGAAGATCTTAACCAGGTTTTCAAGGAAGTGCACAAACACAACAAGCTGGCTTTACCAGGTGCCTTACAAGCCCATTTGTCTCTCTATATATGCATTTACATCACCTTTCACCTGGGTTTGAAAGACATTAATATTTATATTCAGCAAGGATGCATTAAATATATCAAAAGTGGTCTCTTTCACACCCCTTCTGTTACCCAGCGGACTCTGTGAACATAAAGATCTTGAATGCTGGAGCGTGGTCACGCAGCTCAGAGAAAGTGTTCGTGTCTCTGCCCACCGAGCTGGAAGACCTCATTCCTGAGGTGGAAGACTTCTACAAGAAGAACCACAGCGGCCGAAAACTCCACTGGCACCACCTCATGTCCAATGGCATTGTGGGTTTATTTTATGCACTAAGTTTAGTGCTTAGTAGTGATTTGTAGTAGCTTTAAATGCAACTTGCATCTAATCAGTCTATGTGCTCTCCGGTAGATCACTTTCAAGAACGAAGTAGGGCAGTACGACCTGGAGGTCACGACCTTTCAGCTGGCTGTACTTTTTGCCTGGAACCAAAGACCACGAGAGAAGATCAGTTTTGAGAACCTGAAACTTGCCACTGAGCTGCCTGATGCTGAACTGAGACGAACTCTCTGGGTAAGATCATGACTGGATATGTCGCATTTTATTCCATTAGATATTTATTATATTTCTGCTGTACTGTAGGGTTGTCAAAAGTACAGACTTTGAAATTTGAAAAATGTGACAATACCTGCATTTCCCGCTAGCATTTTGATCGCTGTTGAGGGGATTCTTAAACACCTCTGATTGGCCACTGTGTTCACGTGCTTAACAGATATGGCTGTGATTGGCTACGATGATCATCGTGTCACGCTCTTCACCGAACGCTTACACAGATACACACAGGAGCATTTGAAAGCCTATGAGCAGGGATAATCTATTAGGAATCCGCTAATAAGACGGTGAAAAGCGTGAAGCGCTGATCATTGTAGCCAATGGCTAATTGAACACAATGGCCAATCAGAGGTGTTTAAGAATCCGCTCAACAGCGCACAAAATGCTAGCTGGAAATGCTGGTATTGTCACATTTTTTAAATTTCAACACCGACTGGTACCGAAGTCGGTACTTTTGACAAGCTTACTATACTGACAAAGCTGCACAGGTTTTTTTTTTTAACAGAAATTAAATATATATGATATTAAAATTCTGGCAGATACCTATAAGATGATAATTATTTCATGTTGTGATCGATAACTTATAAATGAGCAATCTAAAAATTGTATTCTGTTTTGTGTAAATAAATTCAAAATAAAACACTAAGAACTACAATGAATCATAATGCAACAAGTGAATTTAGATATCACAACATTATAATGTACAGTATGACAAATGGATATTCTTTTTTTAAATTTGATTACATTTAACAGTGTTATTAAATTCATAGTGTTTTTAAAGTTTAATTAAAAATATTCAACATTGACTGATTCTGATCAATTAAAATATCTTTGTTTATAGATGTTGTACTATCATCTTCTACGTAACATCTTCCCTCTCTTTTTGTACAGTCTCTCGTTGCCTTCCCAAAGCTCAAACGCCAAGTGCTGTTATATGAACCTCAAGTGAGCTCTGCCAAAGACTTCACAGACAGTACATTGTTTTTCGTTAACCAGGAATTCTCCTTGATGTAAGAGCATGTCCTCTCCTGCTTGCTCTTTCATTTGCTTATAAATGGTCCTTTTATTTGGAAATAATAATATTTTTGTTTCTCCTCAGAAAAAACACCAAGGTTCAAAAGAGGGGGAAAATAAACCTAATTGGCCGATTGCAGCTGACGACGGAGCGAATGAGAGAAGAGGAGAACGAAGGCATCGTCCAGCTTAGAATATTAAGAACACAGGTATGAAACATCAAAAAACATTACTAGTCCTCTTTTTTCATGAACACTAGTCACTAGTATACTTCCCAAAAGTTTACCCGAAGTATACTTCAGTTGTGACGCGAATGCTTAGCGTATGCGTGTAGCCTTTCAAAATTTACTCCATTTGATTGTAGGCTATGTGTGCGAACAGAGGACCTTGGCACACTAGAAAGTTTCCTTGTTCTGCGTCTGCACTAATTCTCTACAGAAGTTATGCCGATAAAAATGTCTTTGTACTATTGTTCCGTCTCCTTCCTTTCTTTTTCAACTATGAACAACAGTCCGGACCAGTGTTGCCACCTTGTGGACAAACTAATTAGTGCACTGTTCGCATAAAAACCAAAGTAAAAAATTTTTGTAATTTTGATGGTAAAAGACTGTTAAATAGTTAACAATTAATTCCCTTACTTTATATTGTGAAAAACTGTAATACATTTTTGTTCGTTTGTTTCTTCTACTGCAACATTTCAGGAGGCCATCATTCAGATCATGAAGATGCGCAAGAAGATCACAAACGCTCAGCTGCAGACCGAGCTGGTGGAGATCCTGAAGAACATGTTCCTCCCTCAGAAGAAAATGATCAAGGAACAGATCGAGTGGCTCATTGAGCACAAGTACATCAAGAGAGACGAAACGGACATTAACACTTTCACCTACATGGCGTAACGCAGAAACGACTCCGGAGATGATCCGTGACCGTTCTTGAGGACGGCGTACCTGTCGAGGATCAGGATGGTGATGTCTCGAAGATACTGCTTAGGCTGCTGGTCTGGTGGCGTAGTCATGAGCTTGTTTTAACAACAGACAGTCACACATCAGATTAAAAAAATGTATTTAAAAAAATTATAAATCCCTGCCTTACCTTACAGTGAAGAAACATGGGATGAGGATAGGAGGTTAAAAAAATAGGAAAAATGACAAAAGGATTCTATTTTTGCCATTGGTAGTCAGTATGCATGGTGGGCGGTTTGCCTTTTGTATGTGTACATCTCCAGCAGCATGCGGTCAGTGGGAATGTCACATTCATCCCAGGACTTGTTTGTGTGTGCCGTGCTACCAGTGTTTTTTCCCACTCCCACATCCTCCGTCTGGACCTCGCCGTGTCCCATCTTCAGTGCGCAACCCGGGGTGAGAGCCGTCCCACCATCGCAACCACAAACACCAGGCCTTGCATGACGACACGAGTCACTGAGGAGCGCGGGCCGGGATGGAGGACTAGCATTAGCACTTTTCACACTCTCCGCCCCAACATGTCAGCATGGCTTTATTTGGGTTGTTTTTCATGTCTTCGGGTTTCGTTTTGATTTATTTTCTTCGCCAAAATGTCGCGAATGAAAGATTTGATTGGCTAATAGCAGTTAAGACGACATTGTTACTCTTTAAAATGCCAGGAAAAGTCAACTTGGCATTCAGATGTCACAAAGGGTCAAGGTCTGCGAAGAAAATCTGTTGGTTTGCGATGTTTTTTTTTTTTTTTCAGTGTACATGCGTTATTGTTGTGCACCTGGTCAGAAGGTCAGGTTGCAGTTTCTTTTTTGTTTACTATGCTTTTAGATCAGAATTTTCCGTTATCGGTCTCAAATAGCGACTGAGATGCCGACTGATTTGTAAAATGAGCTTGTGTTGAGGTGGCCCCACTAAGGTCCTGTAACATATAGCCTATTCATCAAACCTGATTAATTTTAGCTACAATTCCGATTTATTATCATCGCCCCATCACGGCTGAGCGTAAACAAGCAGTAAAGCACAGTTACAGGAGTCCGAATAAAGCAAGCACTGCTTCAACCTCAGGTAAAGTAGGGCAGAGTTATTTTAAAAGTAGGTTGTGCTAACTTTCATTTGCCTCGCGGTTCTTGCTAATCACATATTGCCAAAGCAAACCACAAGAGTGCTGATCTCAAAATCAAATAACGTTGGATCTATTACAGTCATTGTTTCCCCTCTATTTCTGAGGTCACCCTTGTTGGCACATTTAGTAGAAAACAGGAAGTCTGGTCTTTTTTTGTTACTCATTATTACCCTATTATGACCGAGTATCTATGAACAAAAGCTTGTGCAATTACTGATCAGCTGTTTATTATAATCAAATGAACTGTCTCCTGATCAGCCTGCCAGTGTGTCCTCAATAAAAAATAATAACAAATATAATTTTTACTGGCTGATGACGTCTAGACTTGATTGTACATTCATATCCAACCTCAAAACACAGTCTAATGAGGAGAACATGTTGACGTCCCAATGAAATGCTCACTGATATTTCTATAACATTGCTGCAGTTCAACTGTCCATCTGTACTATGGCATTTTCTGTCAGTTGTTTTTGTCTGTTTTTAATGCAGCGCAGTCACTCATTTGTATCCTCGGTGTTTGATTTCACATGGTAATTCGAAATAGTAAAAAGGTTCCCTTCAATTGTATTGAAAAGCCGTTCTTTATAAGATCCAGATGTACAACAGTGTTTGAGAACATTGTGTTATTTGATTGTCCACCTTATTTATTGATAACTTAAGTATGATTGAGAGGACGTGTGTGTGTGTGTGTGTGTGTGTGTACACGCTTAGGAGCCTTTTACAACAGGGTGCTGTCATATCCTGTTACGTTTATGCATTTTCATTTTTGGAATTTAAAATCAATGTTTCTACTGAGCGTATGTTTTCCTCTAGCAATTTCTCTAGGTAAATACATACAATTTTATTAGAACAAGCACTATGATTTTCATATTTATCAATCACAGTTGGAGTTTTTTTGTGTGCTTGTGTTATTCTTAAGCCAATTGGTATTTTCTTTGATTGGCATCAAATGAAATGCGGTCCCAAAAGCTGAAATTTCAGTTCATTGTAGTGGAAGATGATGAAACTGAATAAAAATGGTGTGAATGACCTTGCGAGGGAATGCTACATGAAATTATGAATTATACTTTATTGTTTGCAAATGTATACATTTTCTCTGTTGCACATGGTATGTTCCAGTAATAAAGTCAGTGTGCACATCATTCAGTGGTATAATGCAATAAGTGAGCATGAAACAAGATTTTTTGTAATCTGTTGATGGAATTTTCTCTAATAAAGTTGCGTAGACATAAACACTCACTATTAAGTTGATTATATTATACTGAAATGGTCCCATGTGTGAGATGGGGGTGATAATTTGATTTCACGAGTGACACAACAGTATTTTCATCTTTCTAATACTGTATTGATAATGTGCACTTACTGTCCTTTTTGACACCACTTTATTACATACCAAGAGGAGAGGCGTTTGTGTCTTATTTATCGCTCTGCTGTTTTGTAGAGTGTCTTCCATCATTGTCACAGTCTAAGAGTTTTGTTCATTACAGATGATCCAAACAGACTAAAATGTAAAGGTTTGTGTTTGTTTTTATTTTTTAAAACATAATCTCTTAATCAGGTCACTTTATACTTATACTTACATATACAGATATGTTCTGGTGATGGTTAATATTCATAGTGAACTGGACAGTTAGCAGTATTAATATGTATTACTCATGAAGACAGTTCTGCAGTTACTCCCCACATACACTTTCTGGTAAACGGTTCAGTAGAAAACTGAACACACTAGTTCCCTGTAGTGTGACTGCTGTTACAAGAAGTCAAATGTAAGTGTTGTTCTGAGAAGGTGCATATGCTCTGCCTACGAATGTGTTTTCAAGATTTCTTGCCTGGAGCTTTAAAAGCTTCAAGAATATTTGAGAATGAATGATAAGTACGAGGTGAATGTGTGCCATTGTACAGTGAAGATCTGGAACGGATGCTGTTCTTGCGGTGTGAGTGTGAACCATTTTCATGCAATGGATTTTTTTCTCTTTTCTTTTTTTTTTTGTAATGTTGCATAATTTATTTACTGGCGAAATAAACTATTTGAATGAGGCTAATATGAGTTTTTTTTTAAATCTCGTGTTTCCACAACACCCTAAACAAATAATAGGCAATGTGCCTATGCCTGCAATGTGCCATAACCCTGTGCAATAAAATGATATATCTTTAACTGAATATCAGAGCTATTATAATATAAAGCATGTTTACATGTAAGAATGTTTTAGTGAGTCTAATTAGGTCATGATCAAATAAAGAAATATTTTTTGTATTAAAAACTGACTAAATGAAATATAGTATATTTAGAAACAACAGCAAATTGGCTGTAAATGAGTTGATAGTTTTAAAAACATTACAAATTATCTTTTATCATATAATTTTATCATTTAGTCGGCATATTTATTGTTTGACTAGAAAATATATTACATAAGAAAAAGTATAATATGTGTAAAACATCTGCATAAAACATATGCTAAAAGGCTATCATTTGATCTTTTCTTACATCTAGAAATAGCAATATACAATGAAAAAGATTTGTTTTGGTTTTAATTCACAGCAAAGAATGATTAACAAAAACAAGGGAAGTATGTAAATCTCCGCCCTACTTCTGGACCAATAGAAAGTAATACATTTGCATGTGCTGCAACTCTGGTTTTAATATAGAATTTCTGCAAATGTCGTATTTCCTTAAACTTCATACTACGGGAGGCAACAATATATCATAAAGTAATCATGATATGCTGTTAAATACAGGTTCACAAATTACACTCACCATAGCTGTAACTCATAGCGCAGCAGAGACCTATATATTGACGCAGTCTCACCTCTTTTAATCGCCCGGATGAACCTCGGTGGTCCGGGGTGCAGGCTTCAAACCTGTAGCTGCCTAGCGGCGGAGTGGTTCAATTCCACCTTTCGGGCGTGCTAAAATTGTGCTAGAAAGAAAGCCTGTTATTCAAATGGGTTTTTGGTAAAATGCTAAAATGTTTATCACCCCTGCTGTTAAGCCCCGTTCACACCGATAACGATAACTATTGAAGATAACGATATTAGCGTCCACACCAGCGAACAATATCGTCTGTTTATTTTAAGCGCACGCGCGTCTGCCGCTTTAAATTCTCGAGCTCGTTACAGCAGGATGGATTCTGATTGGCTGTCAGTTTTTTATCGTTCATCAACTGGAGAAAAATAGTTTTGAAAGTGATTCCAACTATATCGTTTCTCTTTGTCTTTATCTGTATAGTTGTGGTGTGGACTCTGCTATTCTTTAATATGGAGAACGATTTTTAGAACTATATCTTTATCGTTATCTTTATAGTTACCGTGCTTGGTGTGAACGGGCCTTTAAACCTCCGGAAGCTCAGCCGTGCCACCAACCAACCAATGACGTAAACACTCCAGTGAACCAATCGCAGCTCACACCAGTGTGTCATAGGAAATGACGTGAGGTGCCGTTGGTTAGCTTCACAGCATGTGCTGACTGAGAGGCTAGCAGGCTAACACTGATAATGTAAAAGTAAATTAATAATTCTCCGTTCGCGTCATTGCCCGGTAAGAATGCCGAACTGTACACATGCCTTTTCCTTATCGTTATTAGTTTTGCATCTTTAGATTTGTACATTATAAAGCGTATATTTGCATCTTTGGCTTATCATATATGGGCCATTCTAAAGAATTGGTGCGAACACATTTAAAAAGCATTTAAGTATTCAAATCTTAGATGTTTACTAAGATCCTTCTATTATATATTGAAACCCACAATAATATTTCAAATATCACTAAGCTTAATATATAGCTTATAAAATAATTTATTGGGTACTTTCAATTGGGAGGTGGCTGCCCCAAACCCTAACCCATCATTTCAATTTATGAAAATTAAATTGAAATCATTTTAGTGTTTTTTTTCCATTGTTGTTTTTAAAAATATATTTTCGATTCTTTTAAAAAGTGAAGTTCAAAACAAATATTTCTTTTATTTTTTCTTTGTAAATTATGAAACTTTATGTAAGAAAATGTGTCCTGCATTTTCCATGTCACTACCGAAACAGTGCATGTTTTAGTCCATTTGCTGAGACTGAAATGAACTACACCCCTACATTAATGATCAGGACATATTTATGTGTCTGTCTCATAGCTACAGGGTGAGTAGATAGGCCCATCATTTTGAGGTAAATGTGTTCAGAAGTCTGATAAATCTGTGTGTAACTCTAAGAAACGTCACTACCAAACGTTTGGGAGTTATTCCATATCATTTAATTTTTATGTGTGTACAACTGTTCAAAACTGTGCTAGCTAACCATGTGCTGATTAGCATCTTTGAGAAGTTCAAAATTATCTAAAATTGTCACTACCGAAACAAACATTTGGTGGAGTTTTGGTTGTGACAACTTTTTTTTTTTTTGGGGTGTTATCCCATAAAATTGTCAGGACTGAAACATGTCATCATTGTTTCGGTAGTGACAAAAGGGAACACATAATCCTCATATTTGGGGGAAATTTTAGTACAGTTATGCAATTTTTTTGTATTTTAGAAGTGTTTAGTATGCAAGTTAAAATGCTGTAATGTGATGTGGTTGCTACCAAAGCATTACTGTCACTACCGAAATTGTGCTGTCACTACCGAAACATGGGATGTTTTGTCAAAAATAAAGTAAACTGAATTATCAACTAAGATGATAGTTTTTGGTTCGATGTATATTCAAACTAATGAATCCTTAACTTTGAAATCAGTATGATCAACTTTTTGCCTTTTACAATGAAAAATTGGATTCAAAATACAACAAATGTCATAAATTACACTTGAAATATTGTTAAAAATGTAATGTTTGATTTACCTCTGAAAAAATTGTAATCAAATAGCAAACAAATATATTTACAATGTAGATGTAAGCAAAATCTTAATAGGTCAATATAACCCTTCTAATTAAAATTATTATTACTGTGTTTCGGTAGTGACAAATTTGGGGAGAGGACAAATATTCCAAAACTTTCTGAAAATGTGTACCTTGGATATTATACAATTTGCATACACAATTAATTTTTGGAAAAAGACATTTTTTTCACTTTGGACCAGTTCTGTAGAATGGCCCATAGGCTTATATGATATGTATATGTACATATATATGTAGATATGTTTATACATATATAGTAGAGTAAATAAAAGCGTGTGTGTGATGCATGGATGTGCGTGCAGGGCTCCAGACTGCGACCAAATTTGAGAAACATCAAACGGCAAGCGAAACTAAACCGCGCTACGTTTCAGCTGCGCAGCGACACAAACAAACTCGTCCGAGCTCAGAACAGCTTTACTCGGGAGCCAAAGTTGATTTCGCGACACTGTTACCTCACAGATGCAACAGTGCTGCGAGATCCAGTGAGAAGCGTTTGAATTCGCCGCACAATGATAAGGTTGCTGCGAGATCTAGTGAGACTCATTCAAATTCTGCACAGAATTCTGTTATAAACATACGTCTGGAAACGCTAACTGTAACCATGGTGTTGTAGAAATAGTCGAATGCATTACATCATTCATTTCAGGGTTTGTACAACCTTTTGAGAGAGAAATTCAAGCACTTTTCAACGGCTTTCAAGCATTTCACACAACTATTTCCAGCACTTTAAAGCGCTAAAATGATCCAGTTTGAATGTTATTTTTAATGGGGTGACCAAACTATACTTTGTGGTAAACAAACACTTATGTACAATTTAAAAAGTACATCAAATCACAATTATAACCAGTAGACAGCATCTTCAAATGATCAAGAAATCAGATTTTGTCATAATTTTACGCTTTTTAAGAAAAGTCACAAAGTGCCTTGAAAAGCAAACTTTTCAACTTGCTACTAAAACACACATAAATTAATCACTGAAGTTGGTCAGTTCCATATACTAGAAGAATAATGGTACGTTTAATTCCTGGGCGCCCCCCAACACTGCTCATTTTGAGTGGCGCTGGTGCCACTGCTCTCAAATGTTAGTCTGGAGCCCTGGCGTGATTTATGTACCTACTCTACCTTTCTTTGTAAGGTTTTGTCCAATAAAATGCCTCTACACAAGTATCCACCAAAAATCTGGGAGGTCCTGAAGCTGCAGAAGGGCATCTACGCCCGTTTACCCCAGCACTACCTGCGCTCTCTGCAGGACACCACCCCTCCTACTCCTGTGCACTGGAAACCACTGGGTGTCAAATACAGACTCGATCCTAAAACTGGACACCGAGAGCGAGTCCAGGATGTGCCTGTCCCTGTTTATTATCCGCCAGAATCACAGGACGGACTCTGGGGTGGAGAAGGCTGGATATCTGGCTTTAGATATGCCAAAGATGACAAGGTAATATTGTACTACAGTAATATTGAATATTGATTTGGGTTCTTTTATTTAAATAGTGGATAAATCAGAATGTTTCCTGAAGACGACTTATCCTACCCCAGATAGCGCACATACGTCTGCAAGATGTCTGTTAAAGATCGCTTTGTACACAGCACTGGAAAGCATCTGCTGTGTACAAACATCTGATAGACATCTTTCAGACGTCAGTTTTACATACATTCTAAATTATAAACATCTTAAAGACATCTCCTAAACGTCTATTTGGCATCTGATAGGAAACGTCCTATAGACGTATTGCAGATGAGCGAACACTCTAAACAATACGTCTTGCAGATGTCAAATAGACGTCTCTGTGATGTACGTGTGCTATCAGTGATAGTATGTAATATGTACTCGTCACACCAGCTTTCTACAAGACTGCGCAAAACCTGGAAGCCGCAGCTGTTTAACAGAGAGCTGTACAGTGAGATCCTCGACCAAAAGTTTACTGTAACAGTCACAGCTCGCACACTGGACCTTATTGATGCTGCTTTTGGCTTCGACTTCTACATTCTTAAGGTGAGGCTCACCTGGTGAGCAGTCCTCAAAAGTCTGTGGCGTTTAGTATGTTGTATCTTCTTCTTTTTTTTTTTGGGAAGTCCTCAAAAGTCTGTGTTAATGTGTTTTATCATTTTACAAACATTAAACTTTTACGTTTATGATAGTAATATTTATTGTATACATTTTTTTTGTATATTTATTATTCCATTTTAAAAATGGAGTCCTCAAGTCTATGGCATTTAGTGTGCTTTTTCATTTGACAAAGATTACAATAATTTTATATAATAATATGTGCTTATGGAATATATTGTATAAAATGGTTTTATTTATAATTGTCTCTAATTCATTTTATTATATACAAAATGAAGCAAACATCTGGCATTTAGTATGTTTTAATTATTTTACAAAAGTATGATAGTTTTATCTAATATATTTTTATATATTAATGTATATTGTATAAAATCATTTTAACTATTGGAAGTCCGCACAAGTCTGGCATTAAATATGTTTTATTATTTTGGATGAATTTAAAAAGTTTTATATAATAATGTTTATATAGTAATATATATTATATAAAATTGTATTCGTTATTGTATATGTATTATTATATTACATTATTGTGTAAAATATGTCATTTACTAAATATAGAATATATGTAAGCAGTTTTTAAAACTATTCTTGTGTAAAGGGTCATTCGGTTCAGTGTATTGTAACCATTTACATAAGAATCCATTTTTAAAATAATTTATACGAGAAAATCTCACAGCAAAATGTGGTGGATATATTGTGTGTATCTCTTTCAAAGCAGACCCCAAAGCAAGATTTGAACTCCAAGTTTGGAATGGATCTAAAACGTGCAATGCTTTTACGTCTGGCACGGAAAGACACGGATTTGTACCCTGCTGATCCGTCTCGCAGGGAAAAAATCTACAACCGCTACAAGGTGAGATGAGTTGATTATGTGGTTATGTATATTTGCAGCCATATGTTGTTGATAATCATCCTGTGTGTTTTCTTCACTCTACTTTCTCTCAATTCTTACAAGCAGCAGTTTGAGATCCCAGAGGAGGAGGCTGAATGGATGGGCTTGAGTCTAGAGGAAGCAGTAGAGAAACAGAGACTACTGGAAAAGAAGGTAATGAAATGAACGGGGATATGAAAGATGGTCACTGCATGTCCGATTGCTGTCATCAGATAAATATTACTCCGTTTTTTCTTTCTCAGGATCCAGAGCCTCTTCACAACAGTTTGGTGAAGAAGCTTGTGGAGGAGCTCACCATTAAGAAGCTCTCAGAGCCTCAGATTGTGGAGAAAAAATGATGACTATTATTCTCTTCTCTGGCATCCTCCATGTCTGTCATACAGTCTGAAGAATAAACGATAATGTATTTATTTTGTACTAACATCACCAACAACGTGCTTATTTTCTGTAAATATGTCATTTTTACTTCATAATAAATTGAATCAGCTAATCTGACTGGAATTCCTTCTTTTCTGGCTATTTGGAAACTGGAATGTCCTACTAACACTGGTTCCCGTTGGTTATCTTTTGGAAACCAAATCCTAACTTTCTAGGAATGTTCTTTCAGGTTCTATTTTTGTTACCTTTAATTATGAGGATTAATACAGAATTTCTCTAATGGTTAATTATAGGTTTTATTTATTTAAATATCAGAACTTTCCCGGAAGGTTCTGGCTGTGTGAACCATGTTAGCTTGATGCAGCATATAATGAGAGTGTTTATTATTACAATTTTTTTAGTAGTAAACTGTATATAGTGTATTGCACGTTATCGAAGAGCTAGTTCCGGTCACCGAATGTGTTTGTATCATTCCGCTTGTCTGTGTTTGCACGTTCATGAAAGTCTGTTAATTATTGGTGAGCATTTTTCAATGACACTTTATCCAAGCTACGTATACATATTATTTACATATTTCTGGAACTGTTGTCGATAAAATAACAAAATAGACAGGTAGGTGCCAATATTGGGTCTAAAATGTATTTACTCATTAACTTAATGTTTTTAAGCACTCTTATTGCTTGTTCAGAAGCTACGACAGAATTACATTCTGAACACAGTGCGTGACGTTCCTGTCAAAAATAAATTCAGAATCGTAAATTCACATTACAAAATATTTAAAGCAGCACTATGTAACTTTTGGCGCTCTAGCGGTTAATAAACAGAACTGCACACATCCCGCGGAAGAACATTCCAACCGGAGCTACTTCTCTACGTTTATGTCTCTGGCGATTCACGCAGGTATGTGTTACTCCGCAGCGGTGACGACCTGACCAGGCTACAATAGTCTAAATATAAGTACTTATTATAAGTGTACCGTAGTGATTCGGAATAAGACAAAAACGTGGTTTGGAAGATGAATTCATGATGTACTCGCTCATTATATACATTTTGCAAATTTTGAACACAGAAAAAGTTACATAGTGCTGGTTTAAAGCAATTAGTTATTTCAGGAGTGCAAATGTGTGTTGTCTAAAAGCCTTCCTTTTGGCGCCATGCGTTTTATACAGTCCCATTGCCCAATACTGGACTTTCTATGAGGCTTTACAACATTGCAACACACACAGAGAGATAGCGCCAACTGTGTTGTTCACATTAATAGTTGTTAAAGGTCACCTTGAGTCATGTGAACCGAGGTGTGAAATCACTTCTCATGGGAGCCACAACACACAAATATCTATTGTTTAAAATCACTGACGTTAGGCTATTAGGTAATAATGAAAGCTTTAATAAAATAACTTAAAGCAACAATTTAAGTATACTTAACGTTTGACGAAAGACTGGGAGTCCATTTTGTCAGAGATTGTGGCATGTTGAATGTGTGTAGCTATTGCTCTGAACTCTATATATAGTATCAGAGAAGTGCAACAAAGCACAACAATAGCTGTAGTGAATGAGGAAGTGACTGAACTTCTTTTTTTCTGATTCCCATGTAGCTCTTAAATATAAAAACACATATGGCATGAAATCAAGGATTTGGAAGGTTTGAATTCCTTTCAGACTGATGGAAATGTATTTCTGGATTGAACTCGTATTGATTGTGGTGTTAACATGAAGGCCTTACAATCAGATTACTGATTATTTGGATGCAAGTAAATGTAGCTAATGTGAATGTGGTGAGGTAGATTTGGTTGGACTTTGGCCTTAGTGCCGCCCACTCTCGAGACAGAAATTATGAATTAGCCAGTGACTAATAAAGCAAGAACACTAAGGGACGGCAAAATTGAGTCATTTTCCAGAACAATTGATTTTAATATTGACAGCAACAACACACTATAAGAAGCAGAATGTGACAATATTTGAATGCAACTAAAGGATTTTTACACATCACAATAAAAATCACAGCAGTATTACAGACATTATATGTGTATAAATGAACAAAATGCTTTCCAATGGTTATGACTGTGAACCCAGCTTCCTTCAACATTGATATGACAGACACAGACAAAAATCACTATCTTTTTGCCACTGACTCAACTAATTAATTTCAGTTTCCTATAAGTTCACATCATGACATAACCAGCTGTGACATGTCAAGTTTCCAGGGTAATTTGACTATTCTCACTGAAAAATAAAATCCTGTGCAAAGCAGCCAATCAGAACATGTTTGATGTTTAATATACAACTTAAGACCAATTTTAGACCAATTAGATTTCTTTGTGGGTGGGGCTCCAATCCAAATTTCCCTCTGACCTAATAAAATGTGTTAATTAATGTATTTTAAATTGCATAAACATATTACCAAAGCCAATTTTTTTTGTGTGTGTTTTCAGTTAGACTTTGGTTAGCAAGCTTAGAAGATTTCTTTGTGTTTAAAAACATGAGACACAGGCAGTGGAATGAAAAAAATTCAAAAGCACAAGTTCAAGAGACTTGAACACACGCGTTTTTAAAAGCTGAACTTAGGGCTGCACGATTATGACAAAAATCATAATTGTCGATTATTCCCTTGAAATTGTAATTGCGATTATTAATTACAATTATCACAATTTACATTGAATGATGTTTATACCATTGTTTGAAGTAACCAATGAAAATAAACAAGCTGAACAACTTTTATTGCTTTTCTATAGCATTAAGTCTCAAATGTTATGTTATATTAAAACTAGAATTAAAACAGTGGAAAAACCCTTAAGATTACCTATAGAAAGAAAAAAAACACATCTTAAGCACACAGAATAACATAAGTGGACTTTGAACGATTAATTGCCGCTTTGAACGATTACGTAATTGTGGCATCCGTAATTGTAATTGCGATTAGAAATTCGATTAATTGTGCAGCCCTAGCTGAACTTTTTTAACTTGAGTGCCGTGTTTTTAGAACATTGTTGCATGCACAATACGCTGCACAAGACAAAAGTGCAATGGTCAAACACATCCGCCTTGTGCATGTTTACATAGAAAAACAATGGAAAAGCGTCGCAGTGAAGTTGCAGAACGTGTTCTGTGTGAACAGCTCCTAACAGTCTAGCATAGTGCCAACTGGTAAACCAAATAGCACAATAATGCACTATTTGTTTTTTAATCAGGAGTTACAAACGGCCACCAGTGGGCAGAGGATTCAGTGCAGGATTTTAATTGTTGCCGATTAGATGGCAGAAATGGCTTTTACCATGTTGTCACACCTAGCTTGATCATGGTGTCAGATTGGCATGAATTACATTAATTAATCCAACTGCTACTTCCGAATTATGTTTAAATGTCTGATTTTGTCCCCCTTAATGCTGTTAACTGAAATTCCTCTGTGGATGAAATATTCCGAAATGTTCAAAACAAATAGGTTATATATATAACACTTAAATATGAAGTGAATTTGGGTCTGGGACCATCTACACGATACTAATAGGTTCTGCTCTGGAACCCACACAATAAATTAGCGAATGACAGATCACATTTCATAACTGGCACATCACAAGCAGTTGAGCAGCAGCTGTTGCTCCCTTTTTACTAGAATACACAATGTGGCTACATGCTTCTCCTGCCTTTCATTGGCTATCATTAACCTCAGTGCCATTCATAAGACCAGCGGCTGAGCAGGTTATTTATTTCATTAGTATGTTCATACTACCAAACAGGAAGTCAGATAGTGCCAGCTGAACAGGTTTGGCAGTCAATAACAAGTTTGACTTAGTCTGTGTCTTTTCCTAGTCCAAAATTATTTTATAGTCAACATTGACTTATGTACAAAGTCCCAATAGTCAAGACATAAAAGTCCACAGTGGCATTCAGTGGGCCAGGTCATTCTCGTTCTTCACAGTGGAGAAAATGAGGCCTTCGATGTTCTCCAGATCTGCTGGATAGGCCTGATTCTCATTCACCATCTGACTGAAGTGCACGTCGTTTATAGACGACATGTTCATCATAGGTTGATTGACGTTCAATTTTGTATCTGCGCCATCTAAACCAAAGTTGAGATTGCCAGGAAAAAACAACTGATTAAGAAGCTGGTCTGAACCTTGCTGGGATTGGTCTGGTCTGAAGCTGGCAAGGCATTGGGAAATGCCTTGGAGGACAGTATTTAAAGTGTCTGGGTCCAGTCTAACACAACCGTCCTCTTGTTTGAAGTCTTCATTATAATGAATTTCCTCCATAACCTGGGATGGCACGTGATTGCCTCCATCCATAACAGGGACTGCCATGGAAGCATTGGGAATGTTACAATCGGGAGGGGTGTAGAATGGGTTGTCAAAATGCTGTGGCATGGTGAGTTCGTTCACAATGTCTTGATCTGAGAGAGGAGGGAAATAAAACTGATGTAGTCAACAAAGTTTGATAGAATATTAAGGTGTCTTTTACAAACATCCTTACCTTGAGGAACGCTGCATGGCTCGCTGAACTTCACATCAGATTTCATTTTCCTCTTGCGGTTCACTCCGTAGGGATCTGCAGATCAAAAGTGCAAATCAGATTAACCTTCCTTCCGTGTTATAGGGTGACAGAAGCATGTGATGGGGCTGACTAAAATGGCACTGATTGTAACAGAATCGTTTGTGTTCTGTAGACAACAGAAGGCCTATTATGAAGTATTACAGTTTCCTCATGCATACACTGTAAAAAAAATTCCGTAAAATTTACGGTAAAAAACCGGCAGCTGTGGTTGCCGGAATTTTACCGTAAAAAATACGGTAGCAACATTTTAGGTTTTACGGTTTTAACTTAAATTTACAGTTAAATACCGTAATTTCATTAACTGATATAATGTTAATATACCAACCTATTGAAGTACTGAAATCTGTTTTGTACCTTTGTAATACACTGATAACCACCAAATGCAGGGGGTGATGAGAAAGTCACATGATGAACCAAAGCCCATCACAAGCAGCTTTTAAATAATAACATATATAGAAGGTGCACAGTGTCATTCACACAAATGCTAAACACCATCATGGTAACACACATGAAACTGAAATAATGCAATAAACATTCATTTAACAACATTAGGTGTAACACACAACCCTAATATACTAAGAAGAAACATAGTTATTTCAACAAAAAAACATCAAATTTGAAATGTAACGCAGGGAATTCTGGGAATGTCAATTTACGGTTATTCACTGTAAATTATACGGTATTTTTCCCTTCCAAAAACGGTATACTACCGTAAAATGTATGTCCAATACATGTAATGTCCAATACAGTTTTCCACCGTATATAGTAGGGGAATTTACCGTTAACCATTTAACAGGTTTTTACTGTAGCATTTTTACAGTCTTTTACCGTTAAATTCACGGTAATTTTTTACAGTGTACTTTCAGTTTAAACTATTATAATGCTGCTATTTATAATGAAAAACTGACATGGTGACACACCCTCTTTTTACAATATTTTAGAAACTAGCAAGAGAAAAGCGGATTCATTTTTGGGATGTGAGGCGTTTTGCTTACTGGTCTTCTTTTGTATGCCATTACTTTTAAACACAAGAAACCTGAAAGCG
Organism: Sinocyclocheilus anshuiensis; assembly: GCF_001515605.1. Classification (NCBI taxonomy): domain Eukaryota; kingdom Metazoa; phylum Chordata; class Actinopteri; order Cypriniformes; family Cyprinidae; genus Sinocyclocheilus; species Sinocyclocheilus anshuiensis. The sequence continues at coordinate 525,207 of NW_015549644.1, forward strand.
CCACATAACTAACATTTTTAGGACCATTACACCTTAAGAAAATTTTACTTGAGAAAAAAAATTACACACTACCATTCTAAACATTTGTATTTATTTATTTATTTACAACGAACTGAATACTTTTATTCAGGAAGGATGCACTAAGTGGATTATAAATGATGATAAAGAATCAAGACTTTTAGATTTCTATTTCAAATAAATGTGGTTCTTTTGAACTTTGTTTCTTTAAAGAATCCTGGAATAAATGTATCACGGTTTCCACACAAATATTAAGCAGCACAACTGTTTTCAACATAAAATAAATAAATAAAATGTTTTGTGAGCAGCAAATTGTATATGAATCTGAAGGATCACATGACACTGAAGACTGAAGTAATGATGCTGAAAATTCAACTTTGCATCACAGGAATAAATGACATTTTAAAATATTAAAATAGTTATTTTATATTGTAATAATATGTTTTACTGTATTTTTGATCAAATCAATGCAGCCTTGGTGAGCATGAGAGACTTCTTTCAAAACTCTGACACCAACATTTTTGAATGGATGGATATATATATATACATTGTAAAGTATTTATACATTGTGGTAGAATTTGTTATACTTTTTAAATGTGCTTATTTTAATAATTTAATATTTAAACAGTATAATCCTTTCATCTATCCATTCTCCAAACTGCCTATCCCCAGTAGGATCATGTGGATGCTGGAGCCTATCCCAGCATCTATAACAGCATAATATTTTATTCATTTAAAATGTATAATATTCTTATCTTTTGATTTTAGGGTGAAATATACCCCAGCTATTCCCTCAACTTATGTTATCTATTAATCTTGTCTTTATATGGCATCTGATAACTCACCTGCGTTGTCTGGAACATAGGTGAACATGACTGGCTCGCTGTCCATCCGGTCAGACATGCGGCGTAGACACACGCTGACCTCCACCTCCTCGGTTACATTCTGCTCCCTGAAGGGTGGGGACTTGAAGACGATGGCGATTTGTCGATGGACATCAGTCTGAGCAAACTCCGCCTTGGCCTCCCAGTCGTCCTTGCTGAAGATTATCTCAATGTCATCTATGGAGGTTTCCAGATACACAAATGAGTTACTTCAGCCCAACTGTGTTGGCAAAATGAGATGTTGTGAATTAAATATGACACTTTCAAAGTCCAGTTACCTTTCTGCACTTTGTCACAGAGCATGTAAATCTCAGTCTTTCCTGTGCAGGGGCCTCTGACAACATTAAGCCGATTGATCTTCAGCTCTGCTGTTGTGGTCGCCTCTAACCGAACAAATAGAAACAATCCAAACATCATCTACCAGGAAACTTTGTGTACTTGAGTAGAGTATGTTTCTGGCCCAACATATATCTTGCTCTTACTCTTGTCATAAATGGGATTGGAAACCACAGGGGCGAGGGGGATTCTGTCTCCATCCTTTCGTTCCAGCTCACACTGGAAACACAGTCTCACCACGTTCATGTCCATGTCCTCAATGCTCTTAGAGTGGCCCGCTGGTGGAGAACAAGACAAAAACATTCAACAAATGCTCATACTCTGCTACAGTGAAAGAGTATTATTAGAACCTGCTACAAAACCTAATGAGCCGCCTATAGAGGAATCATAGGTATTTAGAGAATTCGAAACAGAGCCATTCAGTCTGCAATATCATTCAACAACTCACTGTTAAACGGATCAATATTCTTATTCCTCCTCTTCTGCAGTGAGGCATCAAGTTCCTTCCTCCGCACACACTGGATGCCCAGATTCGCAAAGCTGGAAAACACAAACATACTCAGGTAGGAAATAACATTTCTACTCTCTGATCATGTTCTGCTGACCATACTGTCCCATATCGCCCAAAACATTGACGTTAACAGAAATATACCTGTGTCGACGAGCGCTGTGGGGATTGATGTGGATGACACAGATGCCATCTGCACAGTCTTTCCCGACCAAGCAGTGTGGATGTGGGCGGTACGGGATGTCCTTTGTCACAAGAGACACGGTGACTATCACTTTCTTGATATTATCAATGGGGCCTTGAATCTAAAACAGGTGAAAAGATAAAATACAGTTTTACTTTTGCTTTCGTAACATTGCTGAAATCGGTTCTTTGTGGTTGCATTGTTGGCACAGGCTCTTGTGTTGAAAGTACCCATTTATGGCCATTTCACAATGGCAAAAATGACTGGTGAGCATGTTTGTTTGTGTGGTTTAAAGGTAATTCCCTCCGCCAGAGCCCACGCGTCGCACACCTCCCCAGGGAACTTTCATTTTTAACTGCAATTAGAAGTTCAACTTGATGGGGGATGCCCCACTGTTAAGGGATAGTCGGTGAATTCCAGACACACCCACTGAATCAACTAAGGAGTGCAAATCAATTTCTAATTAATGTAAATGGAAAAATATGAACACACAATGGAAATGAAATGAGAGTTTCACAAGGTCTAACTGATGATAAAAATGTTTTAACCCTATATAGCCTACTGTTTTATACACTGATTTCTATGGCCTCTAAGTCATCCACATTATCAAAACTTTAATGAAAACAAATTGATTGATAGTTTATACTTTTTTAGCAAGTAAAATGCCTTTTAGTATAATTCCAAGTTAATAATTCCAGCTTCAGGTCATGGTAAACATGTCTTCTTGTTGTGAAGTCTTTACAGATTTTTATAAAGTAAACTAAATGTAAGAATAAATGTTATATTGTTAGTAATATTTTAAGATGAACATTTACTGGACTGAAGACACTTAGGTTTACTTGATTATGCATGCATCCTTTTTAGAAAAATCATGTTAAAATGTGGGTATCAAACATAATACATCAGGCTTTTGAGGAGCACTTATTTGTCCATCTCTCAGTCATCACTGTGCATTGCATTTTATGTTTCGCCCCCACAATAAAAGCTACAGAGCTTTGATCATAAAACTGAGAGATATGGAGTAACAACTGATAATTATGCATTTTTCTGTCAGTGTATGTTATACTTATAAAGGTCTCATTGATTTCCCATCAGAACATATGAATATCAGCAGCTGCACCAAATTGCATATTTCTGCTCAGTTCGGGCCTCTGAATAAAACTGGGGTTTTGTTCTCCTCTAGTATGAGCTCCATTTTCTCCTATATCATACTATATGAGCCATAAAGCCTGATATATCAAGTATGATACTCAACAAGAAAACACATAACTATTTTTTAAACTTTTTTTTTTCAATAAACATTCCATTTTAAAAAGGTAGAGTTTTCAGACTGTTATTTCATATGTCAGGCTTTAGAGGGTTACATTATTTAACTCCTAAAAATACAGTTGTTGACTCATTCATTAGCATCCATCCAAAACCTTCTTCCTCTGACTCACTTCAATGGCAGGCAGCGTCTTGCTGGAGTCAGTGCTGGAGGCTCCAAGTATGCTGCCCGCGGATCGTCCCTCGCACTCATAGCGAAATCGCATGCCGCGCTCCTTCGGCTGCTCCACCACCACCAGCTTTGGCTTTTCCAGGAAGCGCTCCAGATATTCTGTTCCAGCCTGCTGAGGATGAAGTCTCTGGGGAGCTACAGATGACTGTCCACGTCGCTGAGATGCCACTTTTTGGCCTCGCATGGAATTCATTGGTGCCATACCATCAGTGTGCGCCGTTGGGGTCTGGTCAAGGATGTATGGGTTCTGTGAAAAGAGAGATGCAAGCTAAATTTTAAAATATGAAGAAAATGAATGGTGCTTATCTGTAGAAAAGTTCATTGGTATACAGTTGCAAATGTTTCTGAATCACTTTTAGCAAGTGCTATACAGTATTTATAGTGTCCTGAAGGTTGCCAGGGTGTTGCTAAAGTGTTTTGACAGATTTTTAGCACTTCCATGGTTCCATTGCATGGTTGCCAAGGTGGTGCTATGTGGTTACTAAGGCGTTGCTATATGGTTACTACATTGTTTTGAAAGGTCGCCAGTATGCTGCTATATGGCTAAAGTGTTCTGCATAGTTTTTAATCCTATGGTGTTACTAGGATTTTCCGGGTGGTTGCCAGGGTGTTACATGCAGTTACTAAGGTGTTTGGAGTGGTTTAAGCACCTGCTACAAGGGTGGTTGCTAATGTGTTCTAAATAGTTTTTAACAGATAGTTCACACCAAGAAAAATAACAAAGATGACTGTAACAATAACTTTATTAGTGTCCAAATCCACACACGATTACATAACTTATCGTAAGCATGTGCTGCCGCTTTGTTGTATGCCACTTTAAATGATGTAGCTCTTTAAAGTCGGGTGAAATTTTAATTCATTGTTGTTATTGTTTATCAGCTGGAAAAAAAAAAAAGTGATTCCAAAAAGTGATTCCAACGATATAATTCCTCTGGGTCATTATTGGTATAGTTATCATTATTGTTATAGAATGAATATTAAAACTTTGGTGTGGCTTTAACAGCTGGATTTTCAGATAACAAATAAATGAACAAACAACTGAATAGAGCAAGAGACAAAATATTTAAACAAAAAGATAAAGCTCTGCCAAAAGGGTTTACATGTTTAAGTTAAAAAAATAAATGGCGTGCCAGTCACTGAATAATTTATTTTCAAACCCCCACATAATAAATTAGCAACACAAAGCGTTCAGAAAACCACATTAGCTTGTTTTATTACTACGCTGGAATCGCACGTTCCCTCTCTGACTTTCCAATATTTTAAATCATTAATGGAAAGACAAACAATTCACCTTCAGCTCACTATCTGCATTTAAAAATCTAAGCCACCACAAAAAAAAAAAAACAGCAAGAGAGAAAGAGAAAGTGAGTGAGTGGAAAAAGAGAGAGAAAGAGAGTGAGTAACAGTCTGTTTGACACATGCAGATATTGAACACAAAAACAGCACAATTATAATAACAGAGGAATAAAAAGTATCAGAATGATGAATTTTTGAGAAGACAACAGACAAACACCAAGTCTCTGGACATGCCTGAGGATGGACTCAGATCGCTTACACAAAGAGCTGCTGAGAAGAGCCAGAAGAAGCATGGTGAAGAAACAGGAAGCTCACATAGCTGGGCGATAAACCAGCCAATGAGAAAGTGAGAAGCAGAGAGGAGGGTATGTGCCTGACTCTCTTTTGTATGGGGGAGAGAAGCATGAGCGGAGAGAACGCTAACTGAAAGTAGGCATCGAATTACAATCACCCTTCTGGGAGTAAAAAAGCTTGATGTCATGAATAACAAGTTTCGATATCTACCAAAAAACACAAGACATTTTGTATAGTGAGCTGTTAGAGCAAATACAATCAATATGCCACAGAATTTGAGGTATCATTCGTGTCCATAGCACAAACAATGCAGGATGAGTTACGCACCAAATTCAGTTAGTGTTAAAGAGACAGTTCACCCAAAAATTTAAATTCTGTCATCATGTCATTCTAAACCTTGTGACTTTCTGGAACACAAAAGAAGATATTTTGAGAAATGTCTCTGCGTGTGGAAGTCAATGGTCATCTGGTTACCAACATTCTTCAGTATATTCTTTTATGTTCCACAGAAGGGTTTGGAACGACATGACAGCAAGTAAATGATGAGAGAATCTTCATCTTTGGGTGAACTATCCTTTTAAGGGTTTCAGTAAAGTATGTACAATAATAATAGTAATGCCTGCTTTAGCAACTGATACAACAACTGCTCTTTTGGTTCAATGTAGTGTAACAGCAGAAAGACTCACATGTGGAGCTGCTCCTCTGGAGACCAACACCGGTGTGCTTCGCCTGCCTCTAGACGGTGGATCAACTGGCTGGATGTCCTGGTCCACAGGTGGAGGAGGAGGACCAGGGAGCGTTACGGACAGTTCTTTGATCGTTTTCTCCGTAAGGTACTCATCTATAATATCTGAGGGACAGTTTTAATCAACATAAACAAGAGCTCTAGTTAAAGATATCACTTAAATACATTTTCCCCATGTAACACAAAAGCAGATGTTAGGCAGAATGACACTATTGTATACTTTCACTGCATGGAAAAACATGGTGACTGGGGCTGCTGTGCTGAATAACATCTCCTTTTGTGTTCCATGGAAAGTCACTGGGCTGGAGGGCATAAAGGTGACTAAATAATGACCAAATGTTTGTTGAACTATCCCTTTAAAACCATAAGACACGAAATATTTGAAAGAAGAAACAAAGTGGACAACCAAGGTCACATCTGCACTCACCTAGATAAAGGTCTGCACAGGGAGACATGATGGGAAAAAAAGAGGAGAAAACAGTTAAACATGCGCATTTCCGGAAAACGAAACTGAAAGCGACTTTTTATTTATTTATTTAACATAAAACTAGCAGTTAATGACAAAGTCGTTTGATAAAGGTGTCTGCAGCAGCTTGACTTTATTATCAGCTAATAAACAAATGCGCTAAAATGAGTCATCATGAAACATATCAGATGATGAACATACTTCTCGACAGATTATAAACATGCTAAAATATTATTTTTGCGACAGTAAAACAGGAAAAGACATTCGCGGGCCTGTATTATTGTTTCAATACAGGCCTGTAACTTTGGAAACACCCACTTCTCTAAGAAAACAACTTAGTTTCGATGATACCGTGACCTTTTGTGCCATAAAACGTAATATAAAGTGATGTGGCGATAGCTGCCGTTCAAGTTCAGTGCATAATGCATCGCTTAGGAGTAACTTAAAGTAGAGCAAATAGTCCTAAAACATGCCAAATCAGAGTGACAACAACAGGGCCGAAGTGAACGTGTAAGAAACTGAACTGACCTCCCGCTGTGCCGTTCCGAACGCTCATGTTTCTCATTGCAGGCACAATGAAGAAGAAGAAGAAAAAAGTCTCGTTGGTTCCTACACGCTCTCGTAGGTCGTTATTGTGTTGAATTGCAATCCTCCGAAACAGCGATCAGATCATCAGTCCCGCGTTATGGACTCATTTCCGGGTGCTTCGCCTGTTTTTGGAAGCCTGAAGTTAACGGAAGCTTTTTGGAAAAGAAATCCCGAGAGAAAATGAGAGACCGCTTTAGCTGTTGCTCAGCCACTAACGACTGTGACATGACAAACAGAACACCTTCGCTCCGTATTTCTTTCACTTTTTCTCTTGGTAAGCTACAAGAGGTCTGATCTGGTGGGTGGAAATCCCCCTACGTCACAACTGGGGAAACCCCAAGATTCATCACCATGACAACGACTAACAGGTGAGTTTCAAGAAAGCGCACCAATAACAGGTACACAGAACACCATCCTAAAAGAACCTATACAGCAAGTAATAATAAATAGTAACAAAATATGTACATTATATAAAATCGAAATATAATTCAAATGTACGATTGGATGTTTATTGGGTGCTTATTTAACATTTAAAAAATTATATATATATATATTTTATTTTATATACTCAATTTAATACATTCAATCGTACACACACCCACATACAGTGCTGCTTGAAAGATTGTGAACCCTTTAGAATTTTCTATATTTCTGCATAAATATGACACAGAACATAATCAAAATTTCACACAAGTCCTGAAAGTAGACAAAGAGAAACCCAAAAAAGAAACAAAAATATTTTCTTTGCCATTTATTTATTGAGAAAAATGATCCAATGTTACATATCTGTGAGTGGCAAAAGTATGTGAATCTTTGCATTCAGTATCTGGTGTGACCCCCTTTTGCAACAATAACTGCAGGTAATGTTTCTTGTAACTGCTGATCAGTCGTGCACAACATCTTGAAGGAGTTTTAGACCATTCCTCAGTACAGAACCACTTCAGCTCTGTGATGTTGGTGGGTTTCCTCCTTTTGAACTACTTGCTTCAGTTCCTTCCACAAAATTTCAGTTGGATTAAGGTCCGGACTTTGACTTGACCATTACGAAACATTTGCTTTGTTCTTCTTTAACCATTCTTTGGTTGAACAACTTGTGTGCTTGGGGTCGTTTGTCTTGCTGCATGGCCCACTTTCTCTTGAGAATTAGTTCACTGACAGATGTCCTGACATAATTATAATTCATTGTTCCATCAATGATGGCAAGCTGTCCTGGTCCAGATGCAGCAAACCAGGCCCGAACCATGGTACTACCACCACCATGTTTCACAGATGGGATGAGGTTCTTATGCTGAAATACAGTGTGTTCTTTTCTTCAAACATAACGCTGCTCGTTTAAACCAAAAAGTTCTATTTTGGTCACATCTGTCCACAAAACATTTCTCCAGTAGCCCTCTGGCTTGTCCGCATGATCTTTAGCAAACTGCAGACTGGCAGCAATGTTCTTTTTGGATGCACCATGCACACCGTGGTTGTTCAGTGTTCTCCTGATGGTGGGCTCATGAACATTAACATTAGCCAATGTGAGAAAGGCCGACACCTGATAGTAATTTCACTGATTGAAAACAACTGAAAAACAGATGGGACTCTAATTTCACCTTCAAATTAACTGCCAATCCTAGAGATTCACATACTTTTGCCACTCACAGATACGTAATATTGTATCATTTTCCTGAATAAATAAATGACAAAGAACATATTTTTATCTCACTTGTTTGATTAGGTTCTCTTTGTCTACTTTCAGGACTTGTGCGAAAGTCTGATTATGTTTTGGATCATATTTATGCAGAAATATAGAAAATTCGAAAGGGTTCACAAACTTTCAAGCGGCACTGTGTATATATATATATATATATATGTATATATATATATATATAAATAACTTTGAGTACTAGCTCAGAGAGTGAGGGTTGATATTCACATGATCTCTAGTGTAAATATTGCAGAATAACAATGATGTAATGAGGGCACATTGAGCCTGTTGTTTTAATCTGTTGACTTTGTTAATACAGCACTACTAAGGTAGAAAAGATATTTAAATCTATATATATATATATATATATATACGTGTGTGTGTTATATAAAATATTTCTACTGTTATACACAAACACATATATATATATATATTTTTATGTATGCATGTATATTAATAAATAACCGAGTACTAGCTCAGAGAGTGAGAATGTTGATATAGTCACATGATCTCTAGTAAATGGATGAAATGAGGGCACACTGAGCTTGTTGGTTTCATCATTGCGGCAGACTTTGATAATACAGCACTAGTAAGGAAGAAAAGAGATTTACATCGGAGCCGCAAATAACGCGGGTGATTTATAGCACTGGTTTTAAACGGACTTGTTTTAACCATTGTTTTATTTAAAAGGTTGACCTATTTAAATATGCCGCCTACACACCGAGAATAGTTTCATAGAACATACAAATTAAACGCCTTGACATTTGGCCCGTGATGGTCATATGACAGACGTGCATAAAACGAGCACGTGAATTCTCCCACGCGAAGCGGAGCCCCAAATTTAGCGCACAGCTCTTTTGGGTTCACGGTTACCATGCACTATGCCGTCACCCGACTACTGCCAAAGGATTTTGGGTTGAAGTTTGGCGCGTGCAGCAGCCCGCTATCCAAAACTGCGAGTGGATCCACGCTGCGTGTGCCCACAAACACGTTTCACGGTGAAATCGCCCATAGACTGTGGTCCTCCGTGATTCATTGGCGAGAACTACAGGCCTTGAAGCCCATCTGCAGCGGTGGATTCGGTCTGGTGTTCAAAGGCACATACTTTGACGAGACTGTTGCTGTAAAGAAAGTGAGATGTGTGAAAAACAAACTGGCCTCGAGGCAGAGTTTCTGGAGTTTTTGGGTTGAACTCAATGTGGCGCACCTGCACATCAAAACATCGAGCGCGTGATCGCGGCCACCACGTGCACTCCTACGCACCTCACCAAAGATAACATCGGGACGATTGTAATGGAGTTCGCCGGCGCGTTAAACCTACAGCAGGTCATTTACGGACTCACGGACCCGCTGCCTCTGGACAAGTGCGTGAAATATTCAGTGGACATCGCGCGCGCGCTCCAGCACTTGCAGGCGCACGGCATAGTCCACTTGGATTTAAAACCTGCCAATGTTTTAGTATCATAACAGGGTGTTTGTAAGCTCGCAGATTTTGGGTGCTCTTTCAAACTAGCAAACTGTGACGCACCTGAGTGAAATCGGTGGCACGTTCACGCACCGCGCGCCCGAGCTGCTGAAAGGCGGAGATTTTTCCGCGCGTGGACATGTATTCGTTTGGCATCACCATGTGGCAGCTTCTCACCCGAGAGCCGCCGTATGAGGGACACAGACAGTATGTTCTGTACGCTGTCGTGGAGTATAATCTGCGCCCTTCCATCGCTAGGGATGTTTTTATCCAGTCTTCTCTTGGACAGAAGTGTCAAAAACTGATCAGCCTGTGCTGGGACGGGGACCCCAGCGTCCGACCGACCCACCGCAGACCAGCTCGTCAATGAACTTTCCATTTTATTGTGAATTTGCTCCACATGGACCCTCCAGACTCACGAAATATCTTCATTTGAAGTGTTTTTTTTTTTTTTATTGTAATGTTTTGTAAGTTTAATTTTGTAACCTTTTTATTGTCAAGCAAAATTAATTTTAAATATCAAAAGAACTTTAAATGTTTTCTTCTGTTTAAAGCGGGCCTTTTGTGTGATTTGTAATATTTTTGAATAAATCTGAGTTTATATTTGCTGCGTTTACTAATAAATGTGAGGTGAACATTGATTTGCAAATAAGTTTATCAGTTTCATTTTATTAGTAAAAAGTTGTTAAAGCTATTTTGTTAGTAATTAAGCACGTTTTATCCACATAGGAACGAGCACAATGTTTGACAATTATGATGCATCGAGTATATTTACATGGAGCGGGCCGCCTTACAGGGGCCGCCATATTATTAGTAAAAAGTTGTTAAAGCTATTTTGTTAGTAATTAAGCACGTTTTATCCACATAGGAACGAGGACAATGTTTGACAATTATGATGCATCGAGTATATTTACATGGAGCGGGTCGCCTTACAGGGGCCGCCATATTGAATAGTTGAATTTTACTCACTTTATTTCGGAAACTGCCTTGTTATTGGACAATTTTGATAGCAGAATAAATGAACCATAACGAATAGAGTGCAAACAGCATTTCTTATGACATCGGTGACTGAGAACTTTTGCGTGATGCATGCACGCCGCTAGGTGTCCGCACAACAAATAAAAAAATGCATGTTAAACCTGATTACATTTGTGAATATGAACACAGCTCTATACAACATCATTTGCTTTCTGCAGCTACATGGACCATTTTTGGATTATATCATACAGTAGGTGAATATGCGGAACACATGATAGTGAAGAGAAATTTAGATTGGTGACTCAATGTGCATCATCCAAAATTCTGCCAAAGCCTTAGAGAATGTTTTTTTTATGGTTCACGTTCTTAATTCAGAACCTGTAAATCAAAAAATGAGCTTCGTTTTTGTCCAACAAAATGTAAATCTAAAATGTAAATCTGCTAGTTAATAATATTAGTTTATACCGAAACCAACCTGTTCGAGCAATTTTAGTATTATTTTAATATGAAAAAAGTAGCTATGGTAGCAAAAGTCTTTGCATTGGAAACCACAAAACATTTGTTTTAAGGCAGAGATTCATGCTAAACCAGAGGAGCAAGTATGCGCTTCATATGGTGTAATCAAATGTTTAACTTTTCCCTAGGTATAATATATATATATATATGTAATGAGCTCAATGTCACACCTTTAAAAAGCCAAATATGCAAATTAACAACTCTTGAGACGTGAATAAAACAATGTTGGATTTAAACTGCACTTATGCTTTACTATAAACATGAGTGATTAAATTTTGGAACGTACCAAAAAAGAAAGCCCAATCAATTCAGAAGTACGGCACCAAAGAAAATGAGGACAAACCAGACATTTTATCTCACGCATTCTTGGACCGTCAATGTGTCGAGCCGAACCTGGATGTGACACATGATGGTCCAGCCGTGGAGTGTGAATGTAATGGAACTAGTTCTCAGTGAGAAGACTGGCAATTCAGCTATCGCTAGACAAGTTCATGTCAGCATGATTAAGTTTTACAAGCTGAGATGCTATACAGTTTTAGGACATATAAAAGAAAATTCAGAGGCTTAAGAAAAAAAGAAATCATCATAGTTATTAATAATATTAATGTAATTATATATTAATACCTACAAGGCTGTTATTTCTTTATTTTTTGTTCAAGTTTGCAACATCAACATCATCTGTCTCGCACGGGTAGCATTTGAACAGAATTGGCTTTTTTTTTTTTTTCTTGGCCACCTCCGTCCTACACTACACAACTGCTTCCTGGTACCCCTTCACACATGGAATGAACAGAAAATAAGTACACAGAATCAGGAGACCAGCAAGGCTGCGTTTGGCCTCTTTTCCTCGCTCTTATACTTCAAAAAACAAAATGATATGTACTGCAATCGCCCTATTCACTCCAGCCAATAGGATATTTTACAAAATATTTTTAAATGTCAGACATTTTGTAATTTGCTGTGTGATTTCAGCAATAATAGTGTCACCAAACAGAATTACAAACTAAAGTTCCTGTAGCTCAAACAGTAGAGCATTGCATTAGTGACACCAAGGTCATGGGTTTGATTCCCAGAGAAAGCATGACCTGATTAAAAACGTTTATCTTGAATGTAATGCAAGTCAATTTGGATAAAACAGGGTTTCTGCAGGTTTTATGAAGGTAAGTTCATCCACAGTATTTAGTATTCAGTATTCTACAGTAAATGTATCTTAATTTAAGGATATTTAGATATTTGTATTGTAAAGCAAGACAAAACTACTGAGGAGGATATTACTTTTTAGCAATGCATGCAACATTTAATGGCAAAAAAGTATGAATTTAAGACCTTCTGTTCTGATTTAAGACCTTTTCAAGGCCTTTATTTCTGCAAGGTTGAATTAAGATGCATGACCCACAGAAACCCTGATAAAAGCATCTGCCAACTGCATAAAATGTAAAGTACAAACTAACTCAGAATATGGCAAAAAGCTACATCTGAAGGTTAAGACAAAAAGTTTTCCTGTTAATTTCACTTTAAAATCCATTAAATATGAATGTGTGTCAACACGCATTCACACCCTTCAGGCTAGCGACTGGATTTCACACGTGACAGTGTGTCCTTGCGGACAGCGTTGTCTCTTATTCTATTTACAGAACTGTAGAAAATCCTTTGGGCCTTGAAGGTGAAAAAGTGGAATTCCCCTTTTTGAGTTTTTCCTCAAGCATCTAGTCACTGACTTTTAAGTTGCCACAGACTCGGAGCAATTATTGATAATCAGAAATGCAGCTGAATGCAGCCATTACAAAAGTACAGTTATACTTACCAAAGGTTAACAAGAACCCATAAAGCATACTGAGCACCCAAGAGTACCAGCCTTTATGTTCCACATATAATAAGCTATAAACTGCATAGCACCCAAAGAGAGGGTACAACAGCCAGGACAGGTACTTAAAGGCCATCTAGGGGAAAAAAAAAAGCAAAAGAGACATTAATCATAAAACTTGTATAAATGTGTATTTGATGAATCACCTCTAAATTTCAGCTGAAAGATCTCTTACATCATCATAGATTTTGGTTGAAGACTCCACATATGTGGACTTATCTTTGAATGTCAATCGTGGGACAATTCCAGCAATCCTGTTCTCTCTGTCCAGCTAGGAAAAGAAAACAAGAATCAACATCGAGATCCAAGAATTCAAGCCTAGCCATTTAATTGAAGCAATCCAAAATGCCTGGCAGTGGCATCATCTCACCCTGACGTCCATGACTTTGGTAATCTTCCAGAAGTCGATAAGCAGACCGATGAATACGCTGACCTGGACGACAAAGTTGGTCTCATTGTCCAGGATATAGAGCAGCACTACCAGAGACTGGAACACCCCGAATATGATGGAGCGCACAGACAGCCCCTCCAGAGACTGACGGCTGTTCCAGAACTGGATATCTGCAGAGAAAGTGAAATGAGAGCTCAAGACACCAGAACCCACAAGTCTCAATCGATTACCACACATACATACATCAATATTTATTTACCATTCTTGAAGGCCAAGAACTCAAAAATGCTGTGGACGATGGAAACAACGATGGTCAGTCCCAGGAGGTAGGGGTTGGTCTCAAGTAGGGCCACCTGTTGAGACAATAAGCAAGTATATTAACACAAGATACTTTAATGGCATTTCTCAAAGTAGTTACACTACTTGTAGTTTTAACATTACATCATCTAATTAATATTTATGATTCAGGCTGAGAAGATTATCTGCTTATTGTGACTCTTCCGTGTCTGAGCCTCTACTAATTTCAACTGAAAATACAGGTGTTTATGCGCACTATTTATACATATTGCACATTTAAGCTTTCAAAAACTCAGTGTGCACTATAGCCTCTGGGCACACTGGGTCCTGGACACCAATATTTTGATTAATTAATATTTCATGAAAGATGAATTACCGTCTGGCTATTTGAGATTTCAGTATGGAAATAAAGGGTAGGATCATGACCTTTTGGTAGTATTCCAGCACACTATGAGTGTATATTAGCAGCAGTTTTGGCATCCGATACAGGGTCTGGACCCGGAAATGGTGACACATTATGGGAAGCAAATAGCATATAGAAATTCAACATTTTTTCTTTTTACAACCAATCAATTGATTTTTCGACTAATAGTTTAAGTGTTCCAATAGCCAAAATGAATTTTATTTCTGCATTTTACCACAATAGCCAAAACCATCATTATTTTAATCATTATTTTATTCATATGCAAAATATTCTAATATATATATTATAATAATGATCTTTTTTTTTCATTAGCATTATAAAAAAAAAATTTAATCTAAATGGTCTAAATCAACAAATGAAATAATTGCGATTTAATGGGTTTTAATTGTGGGGTACTATTCTTTTGACACCAACCAAATGGTGTCATTTATCTGTACTTCCAAAATTAACAAAATACAAGTAAAACAAAAAAAAAAGTGTGAATATTGATTAAAACCAATTATCAATCCGTTCAAATAATATTTCCTTTTTATATTTGACATTTGGAAGTGTGAAAAACAAAAATCAAAACCAGGTTCACATTTTCTACATTCCAATATCTATATACATACAGCTATAAACATGTCTGTAACCCTGATTTCATCTCAAACATTTTGATGGTAAAGAAACTTGGATCTCTAAACCATTAAAAATATTCTTTTGAAGTGCAGAACAGACCTTCACAGAATCCTGGTCCTCATCTGACTGCTCATAAGTGTCCTCTCCCAGGAAGTTCCAGGGGGAGCGGGCACTCTGGGCGGCATATAACTGCCAGCGCCACAAGGAGAGGGGGCAGTAGGTGAGCCGGAGGGGCAGATTCTGCAGGGTCTCGTTTATAGGGTAATAGTCCTTCTGCAGGTTCCAGTAGTCATTGAAATAAACAATGGGATAGTAGTCTCCACTCACTGCATCAAACTTTACATCTGAGAGGAAAAGAAGTGCTCAGGTTAACCAGAGGCGATTCTGGATTCATCTACGGCTCAATAAATAGTTTCAATAATATGAGGAAGTTTAGCACCAAAAAAACCTACGCTGGTCAAGAGGTGGAGGAACAGACCCTTTCACCCAGGCTGTGTGATCGTCCACCATGTTGATAGTGAGATTGGGATGCCAATGGGATATGATCTCCACAGGCCCATGACTCTCAGCCCGCTGAGAATGTACAAACAGAACTTTAGAAACTTCACAGCATACATGTCATTCACTGACAAGGCAATCCCAGAATACACAGCGATGGAAAATATGGTGAAAAAGGATGTGGGACAAGCCAAGAGCAATCTCGATCAGCTTATTTTGAGACAAATCTCATTAAAACTTACCTTGATCATTTCTGGATCAGCTTCAGTTTCTCCCGTCAACAGGTTCTTGGTCTTGAGGAACTTCCTCCTCTTGTATTTGTTGAGCACTGTTGAACAGGAAGTGTGTGAAAACGGGCTCAAGGCTTTAAAGAGGGTTCACCCATGCACTGATAATGTGTTATTTTAGGCCTGTTGACACGTCAAACGTGTGAGCAGCAAAAACACAAGTGTAACAGAGGTGAGTGAGAGAACAAGAAACGCAAGTAACATAAGCAAAAACTGGACACACTCACTTCGAGTGGCATGGACCGTGGATAACCTGCGGTACTGGCCCTTGCGTTTGGGGTCTGGGTGGAAGCCACTCTTGGTGAAGTAAATGTGGATGTATATAGAGCCGTTCTGCTTCACACTCTGAACAAACAAACAGGTGCACTATAAACAAATAATGCCAAACAAAAGTGTATTCTTGGATTTCGACACTGCCGCTAAACATGTACAATCAAAAATCAATGTTACTTCTTAAACAACCATGCAAGTCTCAGATCTACTCCATTCATATTTATAGAAAGCATTTGTGTCTCACCTCAGAGAGGCCCAGCTCTAGGTAATGCTCATAGCAGCCATCCCCCGACTCCCCTGTGGTCCAATCTCCATAAACCAGATCTTGCTGGTACCAGAACAGGACTTCTGTATTGTTAAAATCTGTAAATATCTCATTCTCAGAGATATATACATATAAATCCTGTGAAAAGACAGGTAACAGAATTACAAAAGCAGCTACAAACCAGTTCTTACAGAGAATTTGGTTATAAGCTTGATTAGATATCCTGCTTATGTTATACATGTAAAAGGCAGATGGGAAAGGTCTTGATTAGGCTTGCTGCGATAGTCGGTGTTACCGGTGTTAAGCTGCAACACTGGTTACGTCACTTGCCCATCACGGCATTTCAAAATGAAATGCAAAAGTGCCTGTTTGGCAGTATTTTGGATTTTGAAAAGCCTGTTGAGTTGTGCCGTTTATCTAAGGTGATTGTGGAAGTTTTTTTTAAATATTAATTTCTTATTTATTTGGTTCCACAGTGTTTGCAGATTTTCAGTTTAAACTTTGTGTAAGTTATTTGTCATTTTATATTAGGTCTATAGCATGGTGTATTTTTATTTGTTTTGTTAATAAAAGTTCTATGTTTATAGCCTAAGTAAGTTTGTCGTTGTACTGTTCTGTTTTCGTTCGTTCAAGCAATTGACGTGGAATTGATGCTAATTTAAAAGTGAAAGTAAAATGCGCATGGGCATTTATAAGCTATTGAAAAGTGAAGAAAAGTGAGGAAAAGAAGGAAAACTCCAATGAACACAAGCCCCCACCCCCCGCCCTACTGATACCGGTATTACGGGTGTTGTCACACGTTGATTAACTGCTGGTGGGAAAATTTCATCACCGTCACAACCCTAGTCTTGATTATGAATACCATAAGGGTGTCCTTGGGGAAGAGGTTTCGGCTGGGCACTCGTGGAGCTCCAGCAGGAGTGTTGGGATCTGGAGTTGATGGACCTCTGCGGAACCAGCTGCTTATAGCCCAGATGATAAAAATCCTGGGTGATACACAAACACAAGAGCAGACTCACATTAGACTTCAGTACAATGATGTTCTGAAAGCGTAATCCCAAAACTCATGATGCAATAGTGTTGCCTTACACTATCATCTATGATACGCGACAGATGAAAAAGTGTTTTTTTTTTTGTTTGTTTTTTGCTTTTTTAGTGAAATACAGCCTCTAGCAGCCCACCTTAAATATGAGAAAAGTGAGTTTATAGAAATATCACTGGAGAAGGTAAATACTGTAATTGTGACAAACTTTATATATTGCATAAGTATGAAATATTAACACAAGTTAACATAAACCCCCCTGACATCAATTAGAGCACCCAGAACAGCTCAGGAGTTCAGTTGCTTTCCTCTCACGGGATGTCTCTTGAGTAATACAGCTCCTCAGGGCTCATGCTGGGGTTGTTACAATATCAAAACTTCAGTAGGCAATTCCAGTCAAAGTTGACAATTCTCATTTTGATACTACAGAAACCCTGAAGATGTCATTAATAATTATTACCAAATAAACCATTCAAATGCACTGGAAAACAGCACACCTAGCTTAAACACTACCATATGATCTATTATAAGTTACCGAGCACATCACAGAGTTTTACAATGGTCAAAAACAAACCACCTCTGTCAAATAAAGACCAAAGTGCAGGAAGTTCTTAAAGTGCATATTAAGACAAGAAAAAGAAAAAAAAAAAACAATTATAGAGTTAAACATTTAAGTGCACAACATTAAGGACTCACCTGAAGAGGACACCTTTAATCACCTGCCAGGCGTTGGGCTGCTGTTGCTGCTGTTGTTGTTGGGGGTCCTGTGCAGTCGCACCTATCTGAGCTACCTGACCTGAGGCAGCTGCTCCATTACTGCTCACCTGCACAGAACATTTGTGATAAACACAATTACTATAAAGGTTTAGTATTCATTGTGATATAAAGATTGAACAGATCAGTTTCAGAGCTCTGATACTTGTTTTTTTTTTTTTTTACCACAGGTTGATTGTTTTACACTATCTTTTTGCTTTAGATTTAGATCTAAATAGTTTATATAATTGATAATTAACAAAGCAGAAAAAAAGAAAGCTAAATATTACAACTATATCTGTACATGATTGCAATTATTTTCAATAACCCAGACTGACAGTTCTTTGAAGGATGATGAAGGAAGCAACTAAAAACCTGTACTGACAAAACAGGAAAAAGTGCTCACAAAACCACTGATATTTTATTGCTAAAATAAAGTCATATTTACAAAAACAGATCTCAAAACCACCAACTGCACACAAAAAAAAAAAACGAATCACTCCTCAGACAGACAGATGAGACAAATGAGGCAGATGAGAATGTCTGATAGATGCCTGCCATTAACTCGATCTAAATAAAACAAAACGTGACCAGTTTCAACTACAAACAACGATAATATGATTACCATACATTTATCTTCACAAACTCATAAAGTGACTATTGGAGTTTTCATCTAGCTCTGTACCTGTTCCAGCTCATTTCTGTTTATTTAATTGGTGATCAGCTAAAAGCAATTTGCCAGGGACAATGATTTAGATTTGACACACTACTGAACAGGGTAAATATTAAACAAATCATTTTAATGCCAGGGTAAGCATGTAATTACTTCTGACTGGATTTAGGTCAACTAAATGGAAACAAAAGTCAGGATCTGATTTCAATGATTCTGGTTACAATCCAGATGTCTAAAGATTAGAGATAACAGCTGAGATAACAATAGGTCCAAAAAGGCCTGTCACCAAGTTCAGGGATGGGATCAAAACATAAGGCCAAAAACATATAGAATACAGAAACATACCAACAAACTAATAAATTGTGGTACGAAGTAGGGCTGGAGAATTATGACAAAAATCAATTGTAGGGTTGGGAATCGAAAATCGATTCCGATTCCAGAATCGGATACTTAAGGTCAGGAATTGGATACTTGTTGATTCCGCCTATCGATTCCTATGTGCTTTTTTTTTCTTCATCTGTGAGGACCGGACCTAGCGATCTGCCACTGCCAGGACCTTGCTCGCTAATCTAAGTGCTCCAAAGTTTGGCTACATTTGCAATCAAAGCTAAGTATAATATCTGTGATAGCGAAACATGTTGCAAGAGAGGTGTAACCACCAACATGACAAAGCACTTTAATTGAATAGATCGTTAAAGATCGCGAACACGATTCAAACACTTACGTGATTATATTCCTAAATTACAATGATTTGTCTGTTTCATTCCTCAACCTTTGACGTGTGCGATCAATGTTGTGATCACTTGGTTCGTCCGTGCAGCGTACGATCACACCAGTGTGATTTGAACAATTAAATTTGCATTCGCGCTGCCATTGACCTAAAGAGAGCAGCTGTCTGTCATGAATGAAACAGCTTCAGTCTTTTCAGTCACACAGTATCATTATTTCTGTGTTACAAACATTCAAATCACAGAAGTACTGGGATAAAAGTTTATAGTTCAGATATACATGTGTGTATGATGTGTATGGTAGCGATTAAAATCAAATGAAGATTTATCGATTAAATCATTAAGCCAGTAGGTGGCGAAAAGGGGCTGTTAACTGTGTGTATGATGTGTATGGTAGCGATTAAAATAGAGTAAATAACTTTTTGAAAGTAATTTGAAACTTCAAATGAAGATTTATCGATTAAATCATTAAGCCAGTAGGTGGCGAAAAGGGGCTGTTAAAATGTATTTGTCTTTGAATCATACAAGAGATTCGTTCAAGAAGGGAATCGAAAAGAATCGGAATCGATAAGCAGAATCGGAATTGATAAAATTCAAACGAAACCCAACCCTAATCAATTGTCAATTATTCTTGAAATTGTAATTAATTGTGATTATTAATTACGATTATCACATTTTACTTTGAATGATGTTTATATTATTGTTTGAAGCAACTGCTTGCCATATTTTTATATTAAAATAAACAAGCTGAAAACACTCTAACTGAAAAACTTGTATTGTATTCTATAGTATTCTACAGTATTAAGCCTCAAAATGTCAACTATACATTGGATTAGGGCTGGGCGATATGGGCAAAAATTCATCTCTGTATTTTTTGGCCGATTTGCGATATACGGTATATCTCTCGGTATTTTCGTTTTTGTATTTGTAAAAATCTGTATTTAATATAAATATATATATATATATTTCACTTACTGCCCAATGTTGTCCAACAAAACAATACATATTAAAGGCTATGAAAACAAATAAAGTGAATGTAACCATGTAAGCCTTTATATTATGTGCAAAAAAGGGTTAAAATCACATTTCATTCTAACATTGTAACACTGCAATCTAAAAACAAAAATAAGGCTTTTCAAGCGGAAGTTAAATTCACTTAACTAAAAATGAAAATAAATGAGAACAAAAGCACAGAGTTGTGTTAGGTTATTTTGATTATCCCATTACAGTCACTTTACAGTCAGTGCTATCATAAAAATAGACTTACTTGTAGGTTTAAAATTCTACATGTCACATTTATTGTCCAACTACAAATATTTCAGCGAAATGTATATTTCAGTCAGAATTATTGCGCTCCTATTTAATTGTGCTCTGTCTGTTTGGCACACGTGCGCGACGGCACTCGTTCACTGAAGATTAGCGGAGAATATGCACTTCTGACAGAAAAATTTAAATATTTCCATAGCTTTCTAACATTTACAGATGGAGAATATACCTGTGAAATGTAAGTTATGCATTCAGGAAGACAGCACATCTCAAACACATTAAACAGCGCGAGTAGCCTAGTGTCTCTGTCATCTTTCTGTCAGAGCACAAGACGGGCCGAGCCGCTTAAACTAATATGCGAAACGAAACTATAAACTATGTCTTACCATTTTTTAAAGGCCTTAATATGAAGCTTGTCACGTTTAGAACAAATTGGATTATGCACTTTCTCCGCAGCAGCTCAGTCTGTGTCCTCTGCTATATTTTCAGATGCGCTCGTATCAAACTACTGTATATCGATATAAACGGTATTGCCTCATATCAAATTACTTATAAAGAAAATATCGATATATCATACAAACTCGATATACCGCCCAGCACTACATTGGATTGGTTTCTTCTTTAAATAAAAAAAAAGTAAAAATATGAATGGTATTATAATGCTACACTAAAACTAAAATTAAAACAATGAAAAAACCCTTAAGATAACCTTTAGAAAGAAAAAAAACACATCTTAAGCATGCAGAATAAGATAAGTGGACTTTGAACGATTAAATGCTGCTTTGAATGATTTCGTAATTGTGGCATCTGTATTTGTAATCGCGAAATTCGATTAATTGTGCAGTCCTAGTACGAAGGCAACAACATGCGTAATCGACCTTTGGTTGCAATCACTGTCTGTGTTTATGCACTGGTGTAGAGTATATTTTCCTAAAACTCACTATTAGTGGGTCTTGAACTTACTGTTCAAACCTCAAGCAGTGAATGTGGGCAGCCAATCATTGCCAATCCTCATTCTGAATACGAGGTACCCCAGGGCTCTGTCCTGAGGCCTCTATTGTTTACCATATGCACCCAAAACAAAAATCCATTGTAGTTTTCTGATGATGTGGTTGAGGTCGACCCAATCCCAGATGATAGAAAGGCCTTTCTGGAAAACGTGAAGAACCTGATGCTTTGTTATCATGGTAATTTTTGTCAACAGATCTAATTACACCCCTTACTATGAACAGAAGATCCCACCTAGAGCATGGGTGCAAAATGATGAATTAAACAAAAAATGACAGATAAAGGACATCAGACCAGATTTCTGTTTCCCGTAAAATTAACAAGCTTGAGATTTCAAGAGAAATGCTGAGAAACTGTTATCCACTTGTTTACATTTGGCAGCCCACATCTGTTTTGGAAAACGGTTAGTGAACCTGAGTAATGTTTATGAATGATACCACCTATGACCTTTAACCGGTGTAATCAGTAACCCCAGGGTTATTCATCCAGATAAGTCAAACTACTTAATCCAGTAGCAGGCCAATAGTAAGTTCTCACTCTTGATCGGCTATCCTCAGAGTTTAGGTCTAACTCCACCAAAAATAAATAACCAAAGTCAGCATGTTCACTAGAAAATAACAATAGGAACATGACTGCAATAAATCTCTATATGAAAGCAAATCTCCAGTAACAGGACTGATCACCCCTGACCAATTAATTACCCAAGTAGCTGACCGCACACAACATGCTATAATCATTACAAAACTTCTCACCACCACTACAGTTCCTCTATCTACACCAAGACACGTGCTATTTTGTCACAATACGGTCTAACTGGCGGATTAATGACCAGGGTGGCACAATACTGCCATCTTTAAACTGCTTTGACATGTGAAGCTAACAGAGGAGCTAGGCAGCTAGTTAGCCAGCATGCTAACACTGATCAACTCATAGACATCAGCTCATAACACTACGTAGATCAATATCTGAACAGCCGTCTATAATATATGCTATTTCTCAAAGCCTCGTCAGCGGTCTACCAGCGTTAAAGGGCATCAAACGCGCGTTCAAATATGATGATGCCCAAAAATGCTGTCAAGGGAAGCAGCAATTAACTAGGCTTTGAAATACAGCCCGTGAAATAGATTCATGCTATAAACCACTGCTCTCTACATATGTTCTCTATTGTAGATCAGTGGTATAAACTGAGATCTGTTCTGTTTTGTAAAAATTAGATATGCCGGTAAAAATTAGCCATACAATCGGACAGACCCTTCGTGACTCAGGCAGCATTTCTGTCCCAATGCATGCGGAATTAAAGGGGTCGCTGATTCAGACCGGCAATCTGGTTTTCTTCTTTAAAACTGACACGAAACAAGTATTTGCTTTCGTGAACGTGTGGACTATATTAAAGCTGTTCGTTGACACGTCCATTTGACGGTTACACTTTATCATTTCGGCTATTCTTACCTCTCCGTTGGTTACGGACGACTGCTGTGTTGCTTGAGTCTCCTGCGCCGCCATCTTACCTGTCTCTATCGCACACTGTAATGTGGATAAATGTGGTGGTATGTAATATGATATATCGCGAGATTTTCTGTATGTGAACTTCTAATCGGGAACTACTACGGATCGGTTCTTTCAAACTGTTCGTCTCAAAGAACCGTTTCAAAAACTTTGAAACGGGGTTTTTTTTTAAATATAGCTGTTTATTTTAATTTTCATATGTCCCAGTTAAATTTGTTGATTCCATGCTCTTATCATAAATACAAACAGCAAGGTAATTATGTGGATTTTAGTTTAGTTTTTATTTTTATTTCTTATTTATTTTTAAATTATTATTTAGTTTAGACTTATTTAAAAAAAAAAAAAATTGCATCCCTTTATTTTTGAACATCGATGTGATTAAACAAATTAAATCGTTTATCTTGAAACAATGAGCCGAATTATGGGCACCAGGGCCGTCCTTAGGGGGGTGCCCGGGTGCAACCGGTGCGGTCGCACTGGCCCGTGGCACGGTGAGGGGGCCCCGCGGCGAACGGACCACCCCCACCCCCCTTCCGCCACGATGTAAAGTGATAAACAGCGCAAGTCACTTGATCCATTCAGATGTGACACACAATTGTTATACAGTCGTGCGATATGAGAACCTTAAAGGTTCTGTAGTGATTCTGGCTGAAACAGCCACGACAATGTCAACTGCATGAAGAGGTAAACTGGAAAACGCCAATAGGCCTAATTACAAGCTCAATTAAACTTGCATTTATTAACACTGTACAAATGGTGTTTGGGCAGAAATGTTTTTATTATGGCCTATATGTTACTGTTATACTTATATTAAATATCGGGGAATATTTTACTTTTATAGAAGTTGTTTTTGTAGTTTCTATGTTGTTTTTTTAATGACAAATTCCATAGTTTACTTATTATTTATTTTAAAAACCATATAACCATGGTAATGAGGGCCTTGGTTTTACTTGTTGTGACCACCTCTTACTAATACTAGTCAGTTAAACTCTGGATCCTATAAAGCAAGAACTAAATTTCATGTAAAGGATAATTTAACAGAATAGCTTTAGTAGATTCTTCCTCTTTAAAAGTTTAGTTGTAATTAATTTTAATTTAAGTAAAATGTTGATTCAATAAGAGCCTCATTTAAGATAAAAATCAGTGTCTTATATAAAATAGGTGTTTACTATTTACAAATAGCCTATTGAAGTTCTTAAAGGGATAGTTCACCCAAAAATTAAAATTGTCATTATTTACTCAACATCATGTCATTCCAAACCTGTATGAATTTATTTCTTCTGTGGAACATAAAATAAGATAATTTGAGAAATTCAAGAATTTTTTGTCCATAAAATGGTTTGGTTACATTCTACAAAATATCTCCTTTTGTGTTCCACAGAAGAAAGTAAGTCACACAGGTTTAGAACAACATGAGGGTGAGGAAATGATGACAAAATGTAATAACATTAAATTTTCTGCATTCTAGCTCAAAATCAATGCTTTACTGTCAAGTGCATTTCTATGTGACAAAAATGCATCATTAATAACTTTGCTGCATTTGAATTCAGTAATATCTATTATTATCTGTGTCTGTCCTGTTTTATTTAGGCTAATCATTTATTATACTTTAATTGAAGGCCCTAACCCAGCAAAACATTCTCAGGGAACTTGTGGGCCAAATGGGCTGGATTTGTCCAGGGCTGAATTTTAATCCCAGCCCAGCCCTGCATGCATGCAATATATTATATTATATGTAATATAATATTAATAATAATAATAATAAGAAGAAGAAGAAGAGGAGGAATCTTAAATAATAGTTTGTTTCATTAGGCTATGTTGGCTTGACAAAGCCTTACAAGTATTAGGCTACAAAAATAAAAACATTCTGTGCCAATTCTTACGCCAAGGATCTACATTTTTCACTTCAAAATAAAAACTCCACACAAATCTAAAATCAAATCCTTCTTTAGTTAAACTTTAATACAATGTCACAATTGGAATTGCAATTCCGTCAATCTGCTGTGCTGTGCTCTGGGCTGTGATAACAGCAACTCACAATGGATTAGTTACCAAGAGATGTGGATGTATGGGATTCTTTTGATTAAATATTTCTCGTAAGCATAGATGAGTTTTTATATTTTAGTATTTTAGTTAGCAAGTTCATAATGAAACTTGCAAAAGGTTAAATTTGCGTGCGAGACTGCTGATTTGCCAGAAAACTTTCGTTATGCTCCACCTAAAGCTAATAAATCAAGATGTTTTTGATCTTTGATCTAAGTACAGTTATGTGAGTCTAGAATGTTTACGCTGCACTAAACCTTGACGAACAACACTCCGATCCGCAAACAAACAGAACACTATATTTTTCAAGAGACACGAAATTAGATCAGATATAGTCTCAAAACCGTTTTGACTGATTATATCTCACAAATGTTGCTGTTCAGATTAAATACTAGCCTATTCATAGGTTTCATGGGACGTCACAATTCCACAATTGGAATTGCAATTCCGTCAATCTGCTGTGCTGTGCTCTGGGCTGTGATAACAGCAACTCACAATGGATTAGTTACCAAGAGATGTGGATGTATGGGATTCTTTTGATTAAATATTTCTCGTAAGCATAGATGAGTTTTTATATTTTAGTATTTTAGTTAGCAAGTTCATAATGAAACTCGCAAAAGGTTAAATTTGCGTGCGAGACTGATGATTTGCCAGAAAACTTTCGTTATGCTCCACCTAAAGCTAATAAATCAACGAGATGTTTTTGATCTTTGATCTAAGTACAGTTATGTGAGTCTA
>NW_015549644.1:551666-578918 GCF_001515605.1 Sinocyclocheilus anshuiensis
CACCACTGCCAAAACACATGTAACTGACTACAACAAAACACAGAATCACAGTTTTGTTGCTACTTTAGTTGCTTCTTCACTTGGCATTCAGAGACATACAGGAATAACGGAATATTTCTCTTAAATGTGCCACAAATGTCTTTTAACAATGTTTTGTAGTAACCGAGAGAAGTGTCATCGCAGAAGAAATGGCAGAAGTTCTTCAGACGTTTGTACTATTAGTTTTATAATTCTATAGAAGAACGTTCTTTTAAAATAATCTGTTAGCTAAATAGCCTATATAAGCTAGTTGCAGTGATTTTTACAATGACAATGTACTGCAATCAAATGTATATGCATCGATATGTCTGAGATCATTTGCAGTAGCTGTGTCCTGCTTTTACAGTTGCTAAATTTAAGCAGACTTATATGTACAGGTGCTCACCACTGCCAAAACACATGTAACTGACTACAACAAAACACAGAATCACAGTTATTCAAAAACTTTGCCATTTACCAATGTGTTTTTCAAAACACCTTAAATTTTTTTAATGTTTTAACCTTTATTTATAAAATTTTACAGTCCAAGTGTACATATAAATGCCTCATTCATTCAAGTAAATGCATGGGTAATTTTGCAAAATGTGTTAAATATTTTAAGCAGACTTATATGTACAGGTGCTCACCACTGACAAAACACATGTAACTGACTACAACAAAACACAGAATCACAGTTTTGTTGCTACTTTAGTTGCTTCTTCACTCAACATGTAGAGAGACACAGGAATAACTGATTGTTTCTCTTAACATGCCACAAATTTCTTTTAATTCTATTTAATATTTCTTTTAATAATTCTTTTTTTTCTAGTAATCAAGAGAAGTGCTTTCATCGCTGAAGAAATGGCAGACGTTACTCCAATTGCTTTCATAATAATGAGATGTTTATAGATTTGTCAAGTCATGTTATTTATGTATTATAATCTATATAATTAAAATGCAAGTAAACGTTTTGTCTAGGCAACGTTATTAATTTTACATGAAATATTAATGAACAGTACAGTAGATATAGAAATGCAACTCGGCTAAGTCTGGCGTGCTGCGCAACGGGCCGAGCCCCGCTTGGATGCCGCGGTGTCGGCAAGTTACGGCTGTCGCATCTGGTCCGGTTGATTCGGCCCAGAATCTGAGTCAATTCCCCCTCATTGTTTATTTCAAACCCCTTTCTTTTGTTTTTCTGCAGAACTCAAAAGAAGATACTTTGAAGAATGCTGGTAATCAAAACCAACAGGTTTGTCACGTGTAGACGACATAAAGGAAGTAAATGATTTTCATTTTTGGGTAAACTATCTCTTTAATTAGGATGATACACACTTTAAATTTCAATCATACTGGACACAGCCACTTAATGTGCTAGAATTAAATGGGAAAATAATAATAAGTAAATAGTCTTTCAAACAACATGTGCTTTGATACAATATATATACATTTACTTTCATTCAGTTTGGTGCATTCAGATAGACCTTTAGTAATAGATACTTGTGCATTATTTACTCTTTACAGGTGCAGAAATGAAAGGATCTAATCCTAAAGTATCTATTATTTTTTTTAAATACCATTGTTTTCCGTTGTTGGTGAAGTGTTGTTTTGGTTTCCGATTACCAAGGAGAGGCTACGCAAGGTCCTAAAGATGGCGGCCGCAACAAAAAAGTAACGTGACTGAAACCCATTAATAACAGTTTCGACAGACCTCTAATAATGGTAAGTTTCGTTTTTAGGAAACAGAGAGACTAGGCTATATATTCGCTGCTGGGCTGCTACACTCATTCAACATATCTGGCAGGAACAGAAGCCGACACAAATGCGAGATGGACAACTGGTAAGTAACTGGTAAGAAACGTTTTTAACAGCAACACAGTAGACTAGGTGATATTCTGAGGAAATTTGTGTTTCATTCTGTTAGGAATCAAAGAGGTTTATCAATATAAACGTTGAGGAGAATGGACATATAATCATGAAAACAACAATTCATTTGCTTCTTGTCCTCCGAATATTCATGCTAACGGACTGTTATCAAATATATTCAGGTCTTGTTGGTTTGCGTCTAGGTTGAGGTCTAGATTGAGTGTAAGTTTCGTTTCGCCAATCAGCGTCAACTCAGATGCAGATGCTGCAGGAATCTGAAACTGAGGCGCAAGTCCCGTTCAAACACAGGCGGAGCATATGGCAAGCCGAATTAGTTTTAAAGTGCCCCTATTGTACCATTTCTAATATTGCCTTTCATGCAATGTGTAATGTAGCTGTCTGTGAATGTAAACTATCTGCAAAGTTGTGAAGCTGACAGTGCACGGTAAATAAAGTTATTGTCTCTTTAAAAAAAATAGAATCTATTCATATCAACTAAAGGAGTCGTCAGGAAATTTGAATCCCACTTCTGTGATGGCTGCACGTCACTGGGTAATACATTTGCATAATGCCTGCCTATGTTCTATGTTGTCGGCGCAAACAACTTGACCTGCCCTGAAATAGTGTAGCATTTCTGTGTGTTATAACATCATGTTGAGAAGACAGTGTGTCCTACAATGTGAAAGTAAATTTGTTTTATTTTCACTTCCGAATGATGAGGCTGCAAAGAAAACAACCACAGCACTACAATCCCAATCTTTTTCGTGTTCCCGTCATTTTACTGACGACTGCTTTTCTAATCTCGGGGTGTTCAAGGATTTACAAAACACTTGCTCTTGAAAGATGGATCAATTCTGTGCCCGTTTATTTGGACCAGATTGCTCCACTGAATCACAACGTGTGTAAGTATGATAGATAATAAATGTTTATATTTTCTATTGATCGTTCAAAATACACTTAATTCTTCATAAAACAGGCGTCTAATGCTCAACAAATGCAGAAACGTATAACACTAATACCTGTCGTACTTCGTCGCAGCAGAAGTTTTCACCTTCGCTTGGCATTCTGATACAGTTCCCACAAGTGCACCTAAATAAACTACGGCAATCTAAGTTGACACTTACCACTGAGAAACATCCTGCTCCAGTTGTGCTTGTGAATCAGTGTCTGGTTGATCAACTAGACGTTTCATCATCGGTCTCTGGCTCGAATTTATAAGGTAAAATCGATACCATCTTTTCTCTCTATACATTCTCTCTGGAGCTGTCATTCAGTTATGACAATGGCCGTTTCGTTTCTGACACGCACTGTATGCGGTAGACCAATAACAAATGACTGGGCCATCTGACCAATCAGAGCAGAGTAGGCTCACGGAAAGGAGGGGTTTAGAGAGACTGAATCTTAAGCCCGGCTCACACTGTGCGATTTTGGCCACGATTGGTTGTCTGAGACAAATTTTGGAAATCCTAAAAGATTCCTATAATCCTAGGCTAAAATCTGTTGTCTTTGATCGCTGGTTTGACATGTTCACCGACAGCCGATTAATGGGCGTTGCGATAAATTTTTTCCTTCGATTAAATTCTGGCAGTGTCAGAAGATTTCAGACACTTTCATGCAATGTGACATCTCCTACGACGACCGTCAAACCAAGAACCAATAGGAGCGCTGAACCTGATAATGCAATTAACGCAACAACTTCAAACCACCTCAGTGAAAATGTCGAAACGAATCAGGTGGACAGTACAACAAGAAGAAAAACTTATTGAGTTTATTTATTAAGGGGCAGGATGTTTAAACTCGAATAACAAAATTACCTCAAGTTCGCTCTGTAGAACTGGAAGTCCATAAAGTCCTCTTTTGCCCAGCCATGACTTGCTCCATATACGTCGCCTTTGTTTTTTTTGTTTTTTATTATCAAGGCATGTAATTAAAAAAACGAATGCTACATATTGCTTTTGTTTGCTAGCTACCATTATAGAGAGAGAACGCGGTCACGGATTGATGACGTAAAACTCCGGACAAGTCTTCTTGTGTACGTCCGTTTTTGTCACGTCTTGACTGTCATACAGTCTGACATTATGACAACTGAGCTCCTACAGTGTGACATGGGGATCATGTTCTTATAGTGTGACAAGCAACAATCGCAAAGGACTATTAAAAATCGCACAGTGTGAGCCCAGCTTTAGAACTGCTTCGTACGAATCGTTTACAAATCATTGAGAAATGCAGTGAAATTAAATGTATATTATGAGAAAACAAAAGTGATTTTTGACCTTGCATGCATGTAAACTTTCAGCCTCCCAAAACAATTTTAGGAATTTTAAAAATGGCATAATAAGGGCATTTTAAATACACCCAGCATTGCTCGTTGTAATTGCATTTTTACTAGTAAGAGCTAGTAAGAGCTCTTTAATTCAGTTTTTACTTGTAAACATTACGATTAGAGATCTCTCTATTCCAATTCTTATTAGTCACAATTATATTCAGAGAGCTCTATAATTCAATTCTTACTATTTAGTTAGAATTCGAGAGCTCTACAATTACATTTTTACTAGTCCTATGTCTCCATTGACTTCCATTTGTTTTTAATTACAGAGCTCTACAACTGAATTTTTAACAGTAAGAATTGCCATTAGAGAGCTCTGCAATTAAATTCTTAATTTAATTACACTCAATTAAGTTTTTACAAGTAAAACACATTAAAGATATATTTAACTGCAAAGCTCAGCACAGTGTAAAAAATGAATCATGGGCCTTGTAATTTTCATTAAAAAAATGAAGGTGATAATTAAAAATAGTGTGTATATTTTATTAAAAGAAATTGTGGTTCAGTGTTATATAGAAAATACTGAGAACTTTTCACTAATAAAACCAAAAGATTATGTTTTCCTCATATTTTTTAAGGAAACTTAAGCAGTTTTGAGGCTTGAACTGAGGAACTGATTAAACTGAAAAATTAAGGAAAGAAGGCTGCCTATTTATTTTAATAGAATTAGCTAAATTTTGCTGTTTTATTTTGGCAGTGAATGTTAGTTCCCAGCATGCTTTGCATATGGCTGGATATGGAGAGTAAATATTGAATTCAATTACTCTAATTCAATTACAGAGCTCTCTAATGCAATTGGTAATGACTTATACAGCTCTCTAATGGGTATTGTTACAAGTAACAATTGTATTGAAGAGCTGTCAAACTGAAATGTAACTAGTAAAAATAAAAAAAATACATTAAAAGCTAATTTGGCTTGCCATAGGGAGCACTACTTAATAGAACACAATACTGTGAAATAACATTTTGTTCTCATGGTTCTGGTCTCAGTAATTATAATTTATAACATTTCTTCTTAGGATTTCAGCCTTTATGATGCTATGGCTTATCATTTGTGTCGGTAAGTAGCCAATGACAAAAGTATGCCAACTTTATTATTTATAATAATTTTGCTCTTTATTTCAATGTCAAATAATAATGTGTATTTTATTGAACTTGTCCCTATAGGCTCCTCTCCCCTCTCAGTGGTTGTCTATATGTCATCAAAGGTCAGTCTGCCAGCTGTCCTGCCATGTTCTGTGGCATCACACCTGGAGTCTGATCACACGCCTCACATTCAGTGGCAGACCATAAGCTATTCAGTGTTTGAGCGAATGGGACAGGAGCAGTTTCGGGGGGAGGCTTATAGAGACCGGGCGGATGTCCCAGAGGAACTGCTTGTGAGAGGAAACTGCTCTTTGTTCTTGCAGGATGTCAGATTCAGCGATGCGGCATTTATGAGAGTTACTTGGTGTATGGTGAATCAAATATCAAGAACCGAATTTTCATTCAGAGTGTCCATCTTGCAGTTATTGGTGAGGGCACTTTAACACTAGAACACAGCACTGTTCAAAGTATATCAGAGGCAAAACGTTCATATGTGTGTTTGGAAAATACAAACAATTTATAGCAGTTTTAAAGAAATATTCTGTGTTTGGTACAAGTTAAGCTCAATCGACATCACTTGTATTGTAATAGACTGACAAAAAAAGGTGTAGAAACAATCTTTCATTTAGAAATTGGCAGTAAATTTCACAATCAAAAACATTGAATAAACAATTTTGAAGTAGAAAAACCTGAAACATATTTTCTCGTAAAACATACTCCAATGATCTTTGTTTGATTTACTAAGTATTACAGTGCATATTTATTACCAGGAAAAAAATATTTAGACTTCTTTTTCTTTAATAAAAATAGCAAAAATCTAGGTTAGAGTGAAAAGTGGATTGGAAAAGAATGGAAAGTGAATTGGCATGACAACTTGACACCTAAAATATTTAGTAAAATCTTTTTAGCTCACATAATGCACATTTTAGATGAAGAATTCATTTAAGTTCTTTTATAAAATTATGATCTTCACATTTGTGCTTTTAAATCCTCCAAAATTCGGTCACTTTTACTACCAATGTAAGTGCCTCACCATGACCTCAAGTTTAGCTTTTTTGCAAGTTTCAAAGAAAGCAAAGTTGGATTTTTTTTTTTTTGTAATTGGCATAATTGACATTGTCACAATGCTATTGATTGAGTTTCATTTGTATTGAACCTGGAATATTGCTTTAGCATGCAGTATAAATCATAATCCATATATAATAATATATATAAATATAACATATATATATATATATATATATATAAATAAACTTCGTTTTAATTCATATTTAGAATTAGTTTTTCTTTTTTGTTTTCATTTTAATTTTAGTTAAAGTTTTAGTAATATTGTTGTGTAATTTTTTTTTTAAGTGCAATAAGTTAAATATATGAGAAATGTTGCCTTGGCAACTTGCTGAAATAAAATAAAAAGTGAATAAAAAGTTAAAATATTTTATTTTATTTAAATTAATGTTTATTTTATCTATAATAACTATATAATAACTCGCTTTTAGTTAACTATAATGATTAACTCTAAATTGATGCTTTGTTCCTCTTCCCATGGTAGATCACAAGGCCATCAAATCTGTGAAGATTGGGGCAGACCTGATCCTGGATCTGTACACGCATCAAGCCGAGCAAGTGATTTTTCAAAACAGTAATGAAACCGACTGGACAGTCCTGTGGGAGAAAGATGGAGTAATAAACAAGAAAGGTTATCTGAAAAAGAGAGACAACAAGTTGATTCTCAGGAGGGTTACGGCCAGCAGCGCCGGAACATACACAGTTCTTGACTCAGAGGGTTTGGCTCTCAGCACAGTGAAGGTCAAAGTTACAGGTAGGTAACCTTTGTTGAGTATATTCTTTACACGTTATGTACATTTAGCGGTCACACATGGTTCCTTCGCGGTCAAAAGCCTTGAAATGTAACTTTTTTTTATTAAAATGTAGTAGGTTTTTGCTCAATATATTTTTTAGAGAATTTGATGGTATTAATACAATATTTATGCAATAATTATGATAATTTTTCCCTATTGAAAATAGTAAATTTTTTTCAGAATAATTTTTTTATTATTTTTCAATCAAAGCAGAATTTCATGTTAAAATATTTAAAATCTAATTTTAGAAGGCAGATTAGTGCCATCTGGTGGGAGTTAAAAAAGAAAAACATGTAATACCATGGTGTGACCACTAGATTCCTAAAAGGCTAAAAATTCTCTAGTTGTTCTTTAGACATAAATACTTTTTGCTAATTTTTATTAAGTTGTGGATTTGGATATATATTTAGACATTCTCAAAGACTACTTTATGTCAAGGTTTTTTTTTTTGCTTGAAATGTTATTTTGAAGTGTCAGGTTTTTCATTAATTTTACTACAGTCAAACCTGAACACAGAGAAGGACATTTTGTTACACATAACATCAGAATTAAATAATGTAAAATATATGACAAAAATGATAGGAATGCTTTATCGGAGCTTGATCAGTCTGGGTCTGATCTGATTTCAACCTCTTATTTGAGTTTTCTGTATCAGTTTTGTCGTAATGTTATAGCTACATGAGTGCATCTGTGTGTGTATAATAGTGTGTTGTTTTTGTGTGTGTGTGTGTGTGTGTAAGTGAGTGTGTGTTTGAGTGGGTGTCTGTTTTGTACTCTTGATGTTTTAGAGTGTAACCCCTTCCTTGTTGCTTTTTTACTGCATTGTGACCAGAATATTCTCTGAGTTTTTGTATTTTTTCATATTTCCCATTCATTTCCTATGTCAGTCATTTGTCTTTTTCAAGTCAAGTGTGACTTTTTTTTTGACCCTTCAACATATCCAAATAATTTCCATGATTTCTGTGTTCACATAGCACAGTACAGTGTCACCCCATTCCGATGAAGCAAAAAAATAAAAAAATTCAAAACGTAAAATGTTTTGGTAATTTCTGACCGAAATTGTTAATCTCAGTCTTTTTCTCAATTGTAGAACCTGTGCTCACAAAAGAAACAGAAACTTTGCAAATGCAGTCTGCATCAGGTAAGCTGTACACAAATAATGTAAACGTTACTTGACAAGCTAATGAAAACGTATTTAAACATACCTTGACTGTGAAGGAAGAAATGACTGTTTCCTACAGTTTTGATCTTTATTGTTTTTTCCCCCCACTTTTTTTTTTTGCTTTAGGTAAAGCTACAATGAGTATGCCTCCTCTAAGCCTCATTACTCTTTTCCTCACATTTAATCTAATGCTTCAAATGAATTAAGATTGTTCTGATTTAAACTGTATTTTTAATTTAACTGAACTATTTTTGCCTATATTATGGGACAAGTTAGGTGTAAAACAATTGTGAGAAGCAAGGTGTTTTATATACTGAATTTCATAAGTCTGGTGTTCTCTGGCTTGGCATCTATGAAAGCTCACTAATGTGTGAATACCTGAAACCTGTGTGTGGATACTTTTGTAGTTGTTATTTTACTGTACATTGAATTATCTGAACATTTCAACTATTCTGATAAAGATTGATCAAAAACGAAATATTAAAAAAGAATATTATAAGTGAATTGTTTTATTAGAAATGTACACAAACAATAAAAAGACAGCAGTGTGTAAAAAGGTACTATTTATACCTAAAATAATTAGGCATATGCAGGTTTAAAATAGTAAAGTTAAGACACTTAAGAAATATGATTTAGTAAAACGCTGTATATTATTTATTATGATTGTTATCACAGTAAATATCACTGCTTTCAAAGTAGAGAAGGCTTTTACTGGCAGGAATGTGTGATTGTACGTATATTTGTAAGATGGAAACACGGTTAATATTCTGAAATTTCATCGGTTTTCATTCAGTGATTCGAAGGGTCCTTGGTTTGTCACATTCGGGGCTGTTTGCAGTCCCGTGTTCCACACGTAGGTAAAATGGACCTACCAGCCAATTGAGAGGTGTATTGTTGACCAGGTAGTCCATGACGTTATCCGTGGAATCTCTTATTCTGCTCAGCTGGGATCGACTGCTGGCGAGGACGTCGTTGGACAAATCTCCTAGGGCGGCAGCCTTACTGAAGCTGCTGTAGATCTGGACCCGGACCTGGATGTGCTGAGGGAGACCTTTGAGGCTGGACACCAAGACCAGACATGTGCTCTGGAATTGCTGGCTGAGGTTGTGGGCAATGGTCAATGTGCGTGATTCAATTTGCTGATTGAAAAAAACATTTGCAAAAGAGAAATTGAGAAATACTCAACCATGCAACAGAACTTCACGTCTCTAAAAACAAGAAATTCAGCCTGTATCTTTGAGATAGTTTTCAGTAGGGCTGCATGATATAGTGCAATTGTTAAATCGTCAAGACTGCGATTTAATAAACTAAATAAATTTGCCCACAAAATAAAAATAAAGAAATAAGAAATTAAGATGCAAATATTATTATTGTAATTTTAGAGTAAAAAATATATATTTTAAATATTTTACAGAACAATTGTGTTATTAAAATAATTTTAATATGTTCTTGTTTTGTTTAATAATAATTACTGTTAATTATTGTTTTTAATAACGATTAATAATTATTGTTTGAATAATCACAATCAAATCTAAAATATGAAGAAAACAAATATTGAATTGGCCAGAAACAGTGGGAATGTAGCCTATGAAATCCTTGTTTTTTTAACTATTTTTGGTGTATGTTGACTTTACTTAAATCAGTTTTCACTCATTCATTTAGTAAAAATATGTTCTTGTTTTGTGTAATAATAATTACTGTTAATTATTGTTTTTAATAACGATTAATAATTATTGTTTTAATAATAATCACAATCAAATCTAAAATATGAAGAAAACAAATATTGAATTGGCCAAAAACAGTGGGAATGTAGCCTATGAAATCCTTGTTTTTTTAACTAACTATTTTTGGTGTATGTTGACTTTACTTAAATCAGTTTTCACTCATTCATTTAGTAAATTTCACAAATAATTATAAAGAAATGGCAAGTAACACACTGCATTAAATGTTAAATTTTTAAGTAGAATTAATATTGAATTGGCCAGAAACAGTGGGAATGTAGCCTATGAAATCCTTGTTTTTTTAACTATTTTTGGTGTATGTTGACTTTACTTAAATCAGTTTTCACTCATTCATTTAGTAAATTTCACAAATAATTATAAAGAAATGGCAAGTAACACACTGCATTAAATGTTACATTTTTAAGTAGAATTACTGAAATCGTATTTTCTTGTAAAATTTACTCTAATAATTTTTATTTTATTTATAACGTTTCCTAAATCGTTAAGCCCTAAAAGGATGTTGCCATTAAAAAAGTCGTAAAAAGTCATTTTTCAGCATTTTTAAAAATTATTTTTATTTTGCACAAACCACAACAAAATCACCCCTCTAAAGTAAATAGGTATTCACATCATTCTGGTGAAAATTTGTGTATTTTTTTATTATCACAATATATATAAAAAAATCAAATATTGCAAAGTCATTTTTTTCCCCACTATTGTGCAGCCCTAATTTCCAGTCATGTGATATCTTGGATACCTCAGCCTCATTGTCTGTGACCTCTCATTCTCTTCTTGACTCTTCCAGCCCATCAGCGAATTCAGTTTCTCATGTAGCTTCTGGTTAGACACATCAAAATTATTGCGGGTATAATCAATCTAATAGCAAAAGCATAATAAAAAAACATTACATTAGAAGACAGTATTTTGATAGTTATTATAGATCTCTGAATTAATCTCAGATGAACTTACTAGATCCATGGTGTGGTTCAGCTGAGATATGGACTCTTGGCTGTGTTGAATGGCATAACTAACTTTATCTACAGCCCTCTGGAAAGCCCTGTCCCGGACTTTGCTGGACAGAGACCCCAGCCGCACGTAGTAACTGGGTGCATCACTGTTATTTTCCAATCCTCTGGAGTTCTTCACTTCACTTTCTGAGAGAGATTACGGTCAAGGACAAGCATAGAAACAGTACAAAGAAGCAACTGTTAGATTTGAGAATTTTCCATTGGCGTTTTATAAAGATTAGTGAGGCGTTTAATTTCAGATTGCTATTCAACAATATCTTTGAGATGTGCTTAAATCTGATGTTCCACACATGAATGGGATTCATATTTATTTTCCAGGAAACTAATAATTCCCAGTACTCTTTGATGCTCATAATGGACCATACAGTATGGATATTCTTTCAGTGTAACTTAAAAAGCCATAACTCACAAGAAGCATATCACAAGAATATCACAAGATATGCAGTTCTCAATAGGCTTTTATAGACAATTCAAGGAATAGTAGACCAAAAAAATAATTTGGTAACACCCATGCCATTCCATACAATATTTGAATAATGTCTTCTTGTCCATACAATCAAAGTCAGTGACCAAGAACATTTAAAAAATATATATATATTCCTTTGTGTTCCACAGAAGAAAGTAAGTCATACAAGTTTGAGTAGTGAGCAAATAATCATTTTTGGGTGAACTTGACTATCCTTTTAAGGACTATGGTTGTAAATTGGGCCTTTTATCACAGTATGATCTGACATTGATTTTCTTAGCCAGCAATACCTCAAAACATGCCGCAATTTCATTAAGATTTGATTAGATTCAGGAGCCTGTGATCCATATTATAATTATGGATCCATCAATATTATGTGCCTATTTTGCACAACCAGTTACATTTTTATTAACTCACAAATGCAACCAAAATATAACATGAATATTTCACTTTATTCACGTCACTTTCACTTTAATTGAACTTTCTGAAAATTCCAGTATATATAGCAATTTTATATGCATTTTATACATATTTTTTCGCATTTGAGGAGCTGTTTCACTAGGATATTTGTCACAATAGGGAAGAAAAGACTATTTCATGCTGAATTTAAGCTGAGCAACTTTAAAGGGTTAGTTCACCCAAAAATGAAAATTCTGTCATTAATTACTCACCCTCATGTCGTTTCAAACCCGTAAGACCTTTGTTACGCAGCATACGCTGTTTATGTCCAGCTGATACTCTCCAAAATGGCGCTACAGGGTGATGCGGAGGAGACGAATTGTTGAATAAAGTCATTTTATTTTTCTTTTGCGCACAAAAAGTATTCTCGTAGCTTCGTAAAATTACGGTTGAACCCCTGATGTCACATGGATTATTTTATCGATCTCCTTGCTACGTTTCTGGACTTGGGAACATTTCAGTTGTATTGCTGTCTATGCAGGGTCAGACAGCTCTCAGATTCCATCAAAAATATCTTAATTTGTGTTCCGAAGATGAACGAAGGTCTTACGGGTTTGAAACGACATGAGGGTGAGTAATTAATGACAGAATTTTCATTTTTGGGTGAACTATCCCTTTAAGATGCAGTCTAAATATCAGCAAAATATCCCAGTGCCAGTAAACATGGTCCATCCCTTATCCTCACCTCTATCCTCCTCTGTTTCAGGTAAGTACTGCTCCAGGAGAGTCTCAGATGTGCTCAGTGCTGTCCACGCTGCTGCTCATCAGTTTGACCACCCTGCTCTCCATCACCGTTTGAACTCCACCACTCACCACCGTCGTGGTCTTTTCCATGCCGTCCTGCACTGCTCCTCGTGTTCTGTCTGTCACTTCACTGAGAGTGAAGGAGACAGACTCCTTGGCACCGTTCATAGTACCGCTGACGGCTTCCTTGGCTCCTGTCACTGCCTCTTTGGCAATGGCGATGATCTTAAAGAGAAGAACACCAATAAAACAGTGCTTGGAGAGTGGTGACCATTGAAGCTTAAAGGCACCATGACATCAAAACTGTCTATAGAGTGCTGCAGTGGATTCCCTTTGAGATTTTCCTGTAGGTTTTTATAATGGGGATTTCCAAATCATGAGTAAAACAAGGTCTGTGGTAAATATAAATTGACGATACTTGGGCGTTTTGCTCTACAACATAAATTGTTCACATACATACTGAAATTGCTGATTTTGAAGTAATTATGTTTATTTTTTTAAAAGTATGTTTATAATAAGTAACTACATAAGAATGTTTGAGGTGTGAGTGTGTAGAGTATATGTTGCAGAACAAAAAGTCCAATTATCTTTATATCTACTAACTCATGTATTGAAAAAACCCCATAGGAAAATATTGAGGGAACCCATAGTGAATTAGCCTTCCAGGTTTTGACGTCACGACTGCAGCACAAACGACAACGATCATATGATCCACTCAAATCCAAAATGGACAAATTCAAGTTCCACCCTAGAATTTTTCCTGTTCGAGAAGCTGTTTTCACCAGATATATACATTACAATAGGTAACAGAAGATGATTGCAACTTCCATTTAAATAAAGATATGCGATCTACTGTGGTTTACTAATGTTTTGGGAAGTTAAACCAAAATGCTATAAAAAATATTTAAGCTATAAAAATGGAGCACCTCTAATATTTCAGCAAATTTAAAAGTGCTTGTTAAGAGTTGTTCATGTTCCTTATATTCACTGTAAAGCATCTAAACTTTTAAATTACCTTTAAAAAATGTTGTGTTGGTAAAGCAAGTGGTTATGAAGTAATATGATGATAACTTTGCAGCGCCCCCTGTCGGCTCGGTACCATTAAAGTCAACATGAAATCAAAATTCCTTCCCACCTAATGCTGTTGTGACATTCTCCTGATCAATATCACACTATGCTCGTTCATCCAGAAGAAACTGTTCCCCTGACTGAGCCTGTTTCTCACAAGGGTTTTTTTTTTCATCCAATTCTGTCACCTGATAGAGTTTGGGTTCCTTTCCTATTGGCTTGCTTAGTTGGGGTCAAAAAGACACTTAATATTCAGTAATATCATGGATTTGACAGAACTGACACTATCGGATGAGCACAAAACTTGAACTGCATTGAGCTGAATAATAACACTGTTGTCTTCTGTAGAGCTGCTTTTATAGCTGAATTGAATTTGTTCATTATTCATGTATATATTGCGACATCAACACTGTTTTTAGACTAAATCAAAATTCATCACTTCTCTGATGACAGTTTACGCAATATCTGATCAGACGGCTTGTGTAGGATCGGCAGAGTCTTCTCTATCTTATCCAGTCCTTTGCATGCCAAGTCATTTGCCATAGAGACTACAGAGAGACACAGCAACTTTTGGTAAATACTTATTCTCACTGTAATCAGCCCTGATTTCAAACTGCAAACAACAGTCGGCTTACTCTGAGGCTCTAGCTTGCCAATGATTAGTAAAGCACTGTGAAAAGCAGCTGAGGTTATGGATTTCACACCATTCTCAGCCACCTCACACACAGACTTCAAGTATGGATGGGTGTTCTTGGTGTTGCAGTACACATTTGACACCAAGTCATAGGTGGAAATAACCAAGGGAAGGTGAACTATCCGTTCAACCGCATTCTAGAAAGGAACAGACAGGAATGAACAGATTAATTGACATTCTAACCAACAAACATATATATGTATTTAGAACTATTTTCATAGTATTAATAATTAATATTAAATTTTAAATGAGGATTAAAATGGCATACCTGGTTATTCACAACGTCCACAGAAGCCATGTCACTATAATTATCAGAAAGTCTGCAAAAGATCATTCAAACTGTCATAGCAAATAGAGATTACTTTCTTTCTTCTACTTGTTAATAAAAATGTGTAATCCAGTAAATAACATCTCAGAAAAAAAGAGAGGTTTAAATATCAGCATAAGAATAAAGAAAAAATCGCTACCTGTGGTGCAGTCTGAGGTTGCAAACAAAATTGACGAACTGACTCTTCAGTTGCTCTATTGAGGATTGAGCGCCGGTTCCGGATTTTATAGGAGTCACGACGGCTGATGTAATCCAAAGGTCGGCGATTTCACTGTGTGGCGGTGTTTACAAAGATCATTCAACGGTTAGGCCCAATTTTCTGGTAGCCTACTTCTGTAAAGTTGAAAGCATTCACAGTTTGTGTAGCCGCCTCACGCCTGAAACTTGTGACTTGTGCAGATTTGAAGAATTACTGAAAACAAACATCTGACATAAGCCTATTGCAACAACTTCACGTTTTACTTAATAACTGAGTAATGTAGATGAAAGTTCACACATAGAGTCAGTTCAGGTGAAGTAGGGCAAACAAGTAGGCCTATGACCGTTTGCCCTATCAGGAGTTCATCGTCACAAAGGATTTTGTTATTATGAAATGTTGTCATCTGACATCTTCATTACCAGTGTTGGGGGTAACGCATTACAAGTAACGCGAGTTACGTAATCAGATTACTTTTTTCAAGTAACTAGTAAAGTAACGCATTACTTTTTAAGTGAAGAGTTACTTTTTCAAATAAGTAACGCAGTTACTTTTTTCCCATTTATAGATTGAAAGCTCTCCTGTGCCCATGTTGAGAGAAATCGGGAGTAAGATGTTACGTTAGTTCTAGAATAAATGTGAACATGCTTTAATTCATCTCACTCACAGAAAAAAAAAATCACATTGTTTTCCTCAAAATGAATAAAAACAGTTAAAAGCAACTCAGAATATGACGCAAAGCTGCAATAATTAAATATGTTAAATAATACAAATATCCTTTATGTATTTAATCCCATTCTATGTAATGCAATATTGTAATGCATTACTTTTAAAAGTAACTTTCCCCAACACTGATCATCACATGGACGTACCGATTCACTCAACTCAAGATGCTATGATTCCCAATACTGATTTCCCGATACGAGTTTTTATTTATTTATTTATTTTTTAACAAAATAAGATTTAAGACAAATTATAAATGAAAAGATGTCCTTTTATTATTGTTTGGACAAAATACTAAATTCTTACTTCATACAAACAAACTAAGGCTTTGTCTGTGCTCTTTCCATTCAGTTAGAGGCAACCAATGTATTTTAATCAAGATCCAAAGATGCGGCAGGCCTACATGCAGCATGAGCAGAACAAATTAGATTGTAGAATTTCGAAATTTGAAGCAAAAACAATGGTCTGACTTTAACTTTGTGAAATTATACTAAATAAAACATCTGAACGAGACAAAAACAGCTGACTGAATGAGACGCAGATTCACTCTCTGACAGCAGGTGGCGCTCATGGAACAGCAGCGATACAGCGTTTCCTTGGTTACCGCTGTCAACAAAACAGTGCTGAACGGCTCCGTGTGCTTCATAAACGAACTGTTCAAAAAGGATTTTTGGATCGATTCATTGAAAAGAACCGACTCAAAAGAATGATTCGCACAAAGGAACACTACGGAGCTGAACGCGGTTCAGTAATGTGATTTTCTGTTTCAAGAAGGAACATGCACATGCAGCTGGTATATATCATATTTTCAATTAATTTGGCCCACGAGTTAACTTTTAAAGACTACAGCAGAATTATAGTTAATAGGATATAAGCTACATATTTTTCTCTCCTGAATTAGCCCTTTTTGATAAGATATGTATTGTGCTCAAGAAGGCCTAGCCTATATTATTTTGTACACTTTAGCAAGAAGGTCGTACCTGGAATTTACTGTTATACGTGGTATATGTTGTAAATAGGCCTACAAATATCTAGAAATAGGTGTGTCATGTAAGTGATGTAGCGTTGTATAACCACTAGATGTTGCTAAATTAAAAGAAATGAAATTCTCTTGATAACATTTTTAGACGCTTTTTTTTAGGTATCCTGCTAGCTAGACTGAGGTTGGTTGCCACAATTTTTATTCTTTGAAGAATATCTAGCTCCCTGGGCGCCGCAGCAACATGGCTGCCCACTGCTCCGGGTGTGTGTTCATGGTGTGTGTGTGTGTGTGTGTGTGTGGGTGTGGGTGTGTTCACTACTCACTGTTGTGTGTGTGCACTTGGATGGGTTAAATGCAGAGCACAAATTCTGAGTATGGGTCACCATATTTGACCACTTCACTTTCTTTTTCAAATACAAAGAGAATAGAAGTGAGATCTTGTAAGTCAGAAGTCAAGAGAGAAATAACGTACAATAGCATCATTCTAAGTTTAGCATTTGCCTATGATTACTAGGTCACAAGTGATATCTCCAAGATCATAAAATCTGCTTAAAGACATAGTTCACCCAAAAATGAACATTTTGTCATCTTTTACTCACCCTCAAGTGGAATTATGAAATGAAAGTATGAATTTCTTTCATCTGTTGAACACAAAAGAAGATATTTTGAAGAATGTTGGTAAACAGTTGCCGGTAGCCATTGACTTCCAGTATGGAAAAAAAAAAAATTAAAAATACTATGGAAGCCAATGGCTACCATCTTCAACTATTTGGTTTATAAGTAAATGATGATAAAAAATTTCATTTTTGGGTGAACTATCCATTTAACTTCAAAATGGAACAAAGTTCAAGATAGATATGGGCCTTGCTTGGGATAAGGTCAAGTGTGACGGGGTTTATTACTATTATTATTATTGAGGATAACACAAGGCCCCTTGCTGTGTTTCAGTTCTCTAAAAAAATCACATGTAAGTAAATAACACCGTGTTAAGGTGAAACAGACTTTTACATCTGCACACACACACACACACACACACACACACACACACACACACACACACACATACAAAACCCTTATGTGTAACTTTTTGTCACTTAAAAGTTTTCGAAGTGACTATTTTATTGTACTTTTTTGTACTTTATTATACTTTTTAAAAAACGTTTAGTTACATTTTGTTGTTTCATCATTAATTATTTAGTTTTGTAATTGTTTTACTGTTAAGAGTTTGCTAAAAGTATGCTATTTAATGCTAAATAAAATGTAACAAAAAAAATCAAATGAATCAACCCTGAGAAATATTCACTGTAGTAAACCGTGTGAATCAGAATAACTGTTTTGAAGGGCGGGAGCTAATGGTTTTCCTCCAGTCAGTGCGTTTAAGCGCAGGGAGGAGCCTTTGACAGTCTCCGCTTTGGGGTCGAGTTGATTTCTATAGTATATCGCGCGAACTGACGCTGCTGCTTCGCTTACAGATCTGCGCAGAGCCGCATGTTTTGCACGCTCAAGCGCAGGCAGCGGAGAGCGCTGGAATGATATTCATGCGCGGTGGACGTAGAAAATGACCTTTTGTGATAACGACGATGGCTTGGAATTTTCGTGCTCATCGCCAGAGTCAATCTCTTTTTACTACACTCTATTTATGTTGATTTAAGA
The DNA here is from genome assembly GCF_001515605.1 of Sinocyclocheilus anshuiensis. Classification (NCBI taxonomy): domain Eukaryota; kingdom Metazoa; phylum Chordata; class Actinopteri; order Cypriniformes; family Cyprinidae; genus Sinocyclocheilus; species Sinocyclocheilus anshuiensis. The sequence continues at coordinate 570,043 of NW_015549644.1, forward strand.
AGTCTCCGTCGCTCGCGCAGTTTGGATTTTCTTTCCAGAATGGACCGCGTCAAGAGTTCAATGCAGCAAGTCCCCAACCCGATTCCCAAAGTGCTCAGCCGTCGCACTGGCGGTGCCAACAGTTTGGAAGTTGAAAAGGAAAACTTCGAGCGTAGTCAGGTAAGGAACTGTAAACACCACAGGGCAAGTTTTTTCATGTAGCCAGTGCATCACCAACGAGCTCATTGTATGGCAAGCCCTGTTTTAGGCTATCTATTTCAACAGTGACTAGCCTAGTCGTTAGATACTAGCCTAGTACTTATTCCTTTGCTACTAGTGGTAAAGTTACCATTTTACAATTAGCTAACACTTCTTATATCAGTAGTCACAACTGCATTTTTAGTAGTTTATAGTTCAATTAAAATATTACAAGTTAGCTATTTTAAACTATTTTACTCATACATTTTTAAATATATTATAACGTCTTTTTTATGTGTCCGATCAGGCTACTAGGAATAGGAAGTAGACTATACTAGTAGGAAATAGGTATCAGAAACAATTGGAATACAAAGCTGTTGAACGTGAATAATTCAAATCTCACTCACATACCTTGATTGAATTCAGTTAGAAAATTTGCCATTTGTTACGAGTATAAAACTGAATAACGACTAGTATAGGAGTTTTTACTAGTGAGTGACTACTAATATACTAGTAGCTACATAATTGTCAATTTTGGAATAAGTACTGTAACAAAAAGATTTTTCAAAATTTGTAAATAAAACCCATTGGATTATGTTTTACAGGAAAATGGGAAAAATATATATTCTTTCTGCTTCAAAATTTTAAGTTTAATTCAACGTGTTACGTGGCATTTCTTTGTAATTATTTGTGAAATTAAGTAGCAATTTCTGAGTAAAAATGGTTTTAAAGTAAATCCTACACCTTTTTATTTTTCAGTGTAATGGTATCTAATAAATACTGATGAAATTGAAAAAGTTATTAGTCACTAGTGGACTGTTACTTCTAATTTTGTATTTTAAACTAAATATTAGGGATGTAACGATTCACTCAACTCACGATTCGATTCACAATTTTGATTTCTCGATTCGATTCACGATTATTGTAATTTTTTTTTACAAAATTAGATTTAAGACAAATTATAAATTAAATGTGTCCTTTTATTATTGCTTGGACAAAATGCTGCACATTTCTTTGTGAAATTGAAATATAATAATATAATAATATACTAATATAGCACTTGCATATTACTGCTCTTTTGTTGCGGCTCGCGGTTAATCGTTACATCCCTACTAAATATTAGCAACACAAAATTATTAAAGGAATACATGTTAAACAGTTTGCCATATCTTTAAAAAACCTCTCACTCAAACAAACCATGGAACGAAGTAGGTAGACAAAGACCATTATTTGTTTTTAATTTAATGTATTAGTAAAATGTGAAGCTATTGGAAGTGTTTTCTCACTTTGAGTTCAAAAATCAGAGCTGATCCCATAGTGCTTACCTGATAGGGTGCACCATTTTTGTCATCAAATTTCCTTAAGATCTGCACTTCGTTTGGTGCCTGAAGCACCTACTAATGTGTGTTTTCGAAACCATAAAATGATTTTTTTATTTGCACCGTAAAAGCTGTCATGTTTACAGTACAATAACTGAATGCCTGTTAAATTCAGCTTTCAGTTCAGTGAACCTTTAACCATATCACACCTTCATTTTATCAGTCCACAGTCTAGTGTCATCGATTCAGGACGGAGCAAAGTTCTACCTGGTACTCTCTCAGCATAGGTTAATATTGATAGTGGTTTTCAAAAGTGCCATGAAGAGTTCAATTGCATGCTGACATTTTTCATAATATGACATTAATGTGCATTATCAAAGGTTTAACTCATTAATACAAGACTGTTTCATAACCAGAAGGATCCTTTGTGACTTAGTCTTGTGTTTCCAAACTGATGACCATGTATCGAGCAGATCTAAAAGCTCAGAGATGCAACACTAAAACCAGTGGACTGAGTTTGATGGTCATGCATTCTGATTCTTGGTGTATTTCCATGTGTCTTCAGTCTTTTAGAGAAGAATAAATAATATCTTGTTTATTGTGACCTTTTTAAAGTGCACATGCATTGAATTATGCAGTCAGTATCTGGGTGCTTGATGCTGAAAGTGTGTAACTTGTGAAGTATAGAGAAATACATTCTCATTGTTCATGCACAGATCTTCTCACTTCTCTGGGGGTCTTTCCCCTCCCCATCCAGACACAGCCATCAGCAAAAGTAGGTCACATGAATGAAGCTGCAGCCGACTGCCCTACTGCTGGGTTTCATAGTGTTTGAAAACAGCATGACCTCGTTCTTGCCGAGATTTATTGAGGTAGACATTGTGGCGGCAACTAAAATTCGCTTAATTTCTGGTTTGATAGCAATGTCAGCAATTTGCAGCATCATGTTTGACTCAAGTGTGCAATATTCAGTCCTCCTGTTTACAACTAGGACAGTGACATGGATTAGCGAGACTCATGTGACGCATGCGCTCTTGAACTCCTTTAGGACCTATCACTGGGTCAGACTCAAACGTGAGTCTTCCTGTTTTTAGAATTGATTTTATCAATTAGGTTTTTAATTTAACCAAAAACACTGAGTGCTAAAGTTGAACTATAAAGCCTAAAATGAACGTTCACATCTAAAAATAACACTTCAAACAGCACAAACTGATCAGGTCTCAGAAGGAAATGCTATTGTGAGCAGTCCTTATCAGCTAGTTTGCCTGGAGGAAGTCTGATCCCATAATATCCCGTCTCTTTTCTGCCCTTGGAATGCTATGTTTCGATTAATAGGCCTTCTGTGGTGTGAGTTCAGTCTGTTTTAAATGACAGGATGTTAGTGTGTTGCTCTGTAATGACGTGAGCATGGTTTGCCTTGTGGCTGGGCGTTAGAAGACTAGTGTCTACTTAACTTGAGTTTTATATGGAGGAAATCTAAGCAGGGAACCTTTGTTGTGGTCGGAGTCTAGCAGAGGGACATCCGACCAGCCTCGGAATTCACACAAATGAAATAACATGTTAAGCGAGTGTTGCCAGTAGGGCTGCACGATTAATCGAATGCGATTGTCATGCGCATTTTGATAGTAATGCCGGTTCTGTAATCAGCAGAAAATTATCATCACGGGCTTTCAGATGGCATCGCAGCTTCTGTCGAATCACGATCGCGATCTCGATTCCATTTCGATTTATCGTGCAGCCCTAGTTGCCAGAATAAGTCATCTGCAAATCAGTCTGAAGCACTGTAAACATCCCGCAGAACGTTTCGTATCGGGCAAAGTTCAAGATAGTCAATATGAAAGTAAAACTGGCCCCATTTAGTTTGTTCACTGGTGCATGTTTTTCCAAATAAAATCGTTCTATCAAAATATAGTAATTTGCTTTCTTTTGTTTACACATTTTTTTTTAAAGCAAACTTTCATTCAGGTTTGCCTCCATTTTTGAATGTAACATTCAGGTTTTTTTTTTCCCCATCCAAATGAAAGCTTGATGGTTTAATATTAGTGCCCGGGGAGCAGTTGGGGGTTTGGTGCCTTGCTCAAGGCGGGTCTCACCTCAGTCGTGGTATTGAGGGTGGAAGTGAGCGCTGGCCATTCACTCCCCCCGCCTAATCCCTGCCTGTATCGAGACTCGAACCGTTTCTCATAGTGCTCATCTATGTCAAAATGTTTGAGATGACCAGTCAAATCAATGTAGGCAGGCTTTACTGTTCACAGAGGCTGCTGAGAACAAATTTCAGTGCAACACTTGACACTCATAAAGTGTGAGATAAGATATAATTAGCTAATCTAAACTTTTTCCCCTAATCGTGAAGCACTAAACTAATTAATTCACATTTCCCATCTTACATTTTTAAAAGCCAAATACGAAATATCCTGTTTCACTTGGAAATATATCACATCAGCAAAGTCAAATGAGTTGTGAAAAAAGGTTTCACGTTGACTCTAAGGCAGCCATCTTCATTTGCATTTTTTCAGGTCTCAAATTTTTCATTACTTTAAAGGATTAGTTCACCAAATAAAAATTTGCTGAAAATCAACTCACCCATAGGCCATCCAAGATGTAGATGAGTTTGTTTCTTCTTCGGAACTGAATTGGATAAATTTAGCATTACATCACTTGCTCGCCAATGGATCCTCTGCAGTGAATGGGTGCCACATAACTCCAGTCCATTAATTAACATCTTGTGAAGCAAAAAGTTGCATGTTTGTAAGAAACAAATCCATCATTACGGTGCTTCTGTCATCCGTAATAACACTTCCTCTAGTGAAAAAGTCCATCCACTGTTGTTCTCTCACATAAAAGTCAACTGACATATTTGCTTAAAACTGTTTTAGACTGTTTTCACTGGTAAACAGTGCTTATTTCTCTCCTGAATCAGACAAGATGACTTTTACTGAGAAAGCAATATTATGGATAGACAACATATTTTAACCGGAAGCAATGGTTTGAAGTTAAAAACCCCTTAATGATTTTTGTTTCTTACAAACATGCAGCTTTTCACTTCACAAGATGTTAATTGATAGACTGGAGTCGTGTGGATTACTTGTGGATTATTGTGATGTTTTTATCAGCTGTTTGGACTCTCATTCTGACTGCACCCATTCACTGCAGAGGATCCATTGGTGAGCAAGTGATGTAATGCTAAATTTCTCCAAATTTGTTCAGATGAACAAACAAACTCGTTTACAGCTTGGATGGCCTGAAGGTGAGTAAATTATAAGATCATTTTAATTTTTTTGAGTGAACTAGCCTATTCCTTTTATGCTAATTTAGGTCAGTCACTGTTTGTCCCATTATATCTCCTCGTCCTCCTCGTTATATCAAACTACCCTACTTTAAAGCAGTTAAGTTTATGACCCTGCATCTCTTGTGCTTGTGTTCCTTCCTGTGCTGGTACCGTGCCCATGGAGGAATTCTTGGGAGGGGCCTAATCTTGCCCCTCTCTGTTTTTCCAGGACTCTCCCACATAGAGCCAGACAATCTCGTAATCTCGCCTCCCTCTAAGCAGCCAATCTCCACTTTCAGCATGTCACTTTCTCTATCTACAGTAGTTTCAATATCCTACCAGCCTTTTTTTGCGGTCCAGAGGGCGAGGAGGGTTTGTTGGGGTCATTGAGAGCAGGAGGGCATGTATGAAAAGCCCTGAGACAGCAGAACACACGAGCCCTGGCCTGTGGCCTCTGTTCGCTCGCTGTGGATTAAAAATCCTATGCAGTTTGGCGGGCCGCCAGATGTCTGTGCCAGAAACAGTGTTCGGGTCATACTGCTATCAAACAGACCATTAATGCATTACTGCAGGGAATGTGGTCATATTAGATGCAGATTGTTGGTTATTATTCTAGTTTTGTGACAATTTATTATTTTTTTTTCACATAGCCTAACATTAAATATGACCGCTTTATGATGAACTCCTTAGTATAAAGGCACATATGTATTTTAATGTATTCAGGCCCATTTATACTGTATGAGAAAAATAGTAAGCATAATAGTTATTAAATTAAATCAATGAATTATTTGGAAAAGATATCTTTTCACTTAATAAAGTAAATTACTTTTACAAAGTAAATAAGAAAAGTAAGAATAAATAATATAAAAGACAATTATAAATATTGTTCCAAAGCAGTGGTGTCATATTTGTGCTAACTATTGATCCAGCTAAACAGTAAGGAAAAAATAAAATTTTGTATGTATATAAGATGTTGACATCCTATTTTGGTGACTGCATCAAATTCAATTTACAAAAGTGATTTTATATACATGGAAAGCATATTAAATGCAAATGTTTTTAATGTTTTAATAACTGCTTCAATGTTTAATGTCTGCTTTAATGCTTCTAATCACTTTGAAAATATGGGTGAAATAATTTTCCATCGTCATTGAGCGTAACAGATATATTTATGTAAAAATGGAACAACATACTTATTCTGAAAGAATAATGATCATTATAAATATTATTATATTTTAAATGACTAAAACATCTTGCTGACAAATGGGTAAAACCTAGTGGTTTAAAGGATAGTGGCAAAGATTGGTAAAGATTTAAAATTAAATATAATTTTACATTTAGTTTTTGTGGGCTGCACTGTGATATTTAAATAGTCTTTTAATGTCATCTAATGATTCTTGTTCTAAATATACTTGGCAAGATTTTTTGGTATACAAACTATTGTTACACTGAATTTTCAATGTATGATATCATTATCATTATATAATTATTATTGCTCAGACAAAAATGAAATGGGAGACATTCTAATGCATGAAAAAAATTAAAGCTATATTAAACTTTTATTGTGTTTATGCTTCACCTGACATACGTACATGTGTGTGTGTTTTCTTAGGGGCCGTTCACACAGAATGCGTTTTTCCATTCCAATGTGCTACTTTTCCATTGTTTTTCTATGTAAACGTGCTAAACGGACATGTATGACTGTTCCGCTTGCGTCTGTTGCGCTTGCGTCTTTTGCAGCATCTCGCACATGATCGCCACGTTTTTAAGACGCCGTTTCAAGTTAAACAAATTTCTATTTTTACATGTAGCGCCGCTCATCAATGTCAGATCCAAAACAGTGGACCAATCAGAAGACCCTGGAGGCAGGGCAAGCTTTGCAAGCTTTTGTTTACAGTAGCAAGTTGGCATGGCATCTTTTATTTGATGGCATCATGGCAGAAGAGGCATTCTGTAATGCATTTTAATTGCTATTTTTAGCTCTAAAATAATTCAGCAACTAGAAATGGCTTTTTGTGAAGTCTTTGAGAAGTCATAAAAAATCCTTGCCGGTCAAAAGATGTAAGAGTCCTGTGGGTAGTAGAAAAGGTCACAGTTATACAGTGATGGTTGACAGAGCGTGCTCAGATCCACTGTAACTTTATTATTTTTGTTCATTATCTAAAGTGGGCAGCAAACTTGTTTGTCATTAACTGGCGAGTGTAAGCCTGTAGTTTCCCAGGCTTGTGGTCAGTGTGAGCTGGACAGACATGGTGTGTGGGCAGTGACTCATTGGCAGTCACACTACAATGCCGTCTCTCTGGGTGGAATATGCTTGACCAATGAAGCACAGCAGTGTAAACTGTCCCGATGGGCCTACCACATTGTACCAGGAAGTGATTGCCCTTTAAAGAGCACGCTTTGTTTGGAGAACCCCCCCCACCGCTACCACATTTTTCCTCCATGAGTGATTTGGGTGGCATAGTTTATGTAAACATTACTGGTATCATGATCAACTGATCTTGTGCCCTTTTTTGGGCGTCTGTCTAAACAGTTGTTTTTTTGCAGTAGATTTTATATCTGAGATTTATGTAAGTAAGAGAACCGCATATCTGAGAATATAATATAAATGTATATAAGCATAAAATATGGATATACACTACCATTCAAAACTTTGGGGTTGGTAAGATTTTTTCATATTTTTGAAAGAAGTCTCTTCTGCTCACCAAGGCTGCATTTATTCAATCGAAAATACAGCAAAAACAGTAATATTGTGAAATATTACAATTTCAAATAACTGTTTTCTATTTTAATATATTTTAAAATGTAATTTATTCCTGTGATGCAAAGCTGAATTTTCAGCATCATCACTCCAGTCTTCAGTGTCACATGATCCTTCAGAAATCATTCTAATCTGCTGATTTGCTGCTCAAGAAACATTTCTTGTTATTATCAATGTTGAAAACAGTTGCGCTGCTTAATATTTTTGTGGAAACATTTTGTGAGATTTATTTCAGGATTCTTTAATGAATAGAAAGTTCAAAGGAACGGCATTAATTAAATGCCTTTACTGTCACAATATATCCTTGAATATGAAAGTATTCTTTTCTTTAAAAAAAAAAGCTTACTAACCTCAAACTTTTGAATGGTAGTGTATGATAGTGGAAACATCGGTGTTGTATTCTGATGTGTTTTGTATTGTTTTACATGTACATTTCTTAAACATTAAATTATTATTTAATTCAATTTCAATTCAGTTTAATATAAAAGAGCCATGGAAACATTAGATCCTGTGCTATGATCATAAATAAAATAAACAAAACTGCATTGCATTTAGTTTATACAGAATTTACATTTACAGTTATTGTCATTTATAAAATATACAGAGCACAGCATAAATGAGTACACCCCCTCTAAAACTTAACAAATTCAGCAATTACTCTTTACTTAGAAGACATGTTAGGGTTCTTTGGAGATATAATGTTCCAACAAGCCTGCTTGATCAATTACCAAAGAAGAATGCCAAAATTATTCAGCAAAATAAGATTTTCTTATCAAAGTGATAAAATGTTGTGTTGCAAAAATGAGTACACCCTCCTGAAAGTTACTAAATAAAAAAAAAATAAAAAAAGTGTATAGGTTTAAGGCTATTTTTGATCAACAGGTAAGTATATTGAACCAAAACTTTTAAAGGGGTCATATGATGCTGCTAAAAAGAACATTATTTTGTGTATTTGGTGTAATGAAATGTGTTTATGCGGTTTAAGGTTAAAAAACTTCCAGGGCCCATATTTACAAAATAGAGACTTCTGGGAATCCATACTTTGGTCTCAAGAGACCAAGTCAGTCATTTCGGATCCAAAAGCATCCAAAATGTTCTGGTGTTGCTAGAGGAGGAGTACAGTGAGAAGTGCTTGAGTGCTGAAGGTGTGAGGGAGTTGTGCTTCAATGCTGGCATGAATTCACACACTACTGTGTGACGTAATACAAAAACCTTAAACTGAAGATGCTACCCTCTTCTCATTCCCTGCATTATTGGGCATTTTTTCAGCATGACAATGAATATATTCATTATCCCAAGGTGAAAATCCTTCAGTGGACATGTATTTCACTCAATCTTAACACTCTTGAGC
>NW_015549644.1:579040-611458 GCF_001515605.1 Sinocyclocheilus anshuiensis
GTCCTCCAGGAGTTAAACAGCACAGATGCGAAAATTTGTCATGAACTTGGTACACTCAGTGCCAAGAAGTGTCAGAGCAGTATACTTTTAAGTTCTGGAGGACATATTAAGTACTAGAATATTATACATGTTCTGAATTAAATCTAAGGGGTACTCATTTCTGCAATCCTTCATTTAAACAAAATTGGCTAATTTACTTATCTTAAAAGAAAATATTGGCATGTATTTTGTTGTTTTTATTAAGTATATGTTTACTATGTGTCAATTTTGCCATCTTTCCATTAATTATATTAATTATATTAGTGAACATTAAGAAAATACATCTTTTATATTTATTCAGAGGGGGTGTACTCATTTATGCTGTGCACTGTAGGTGGGAAGTTTCATGCAGTGACTAAGTTCCTAATAAATACCTAATTATTTATTATTACTTATTTGTATCCTTACTATTCGTAATTAAAAGCCTATGTCTGTAGATCTGTTACACACAAGCACCTGTTGGATTAATAATGTATGGAGCTGCTCATTCTCATGCTGCTTCACCTCAGCATCAAAAACAACCAGATGAGGGCGCCATTCACCAACATTGCACACGTTATTTAAGAGTATTTAACTGGAATGTCATCAATCACGTCTTATATTCTGCATATTGATTGTTAACCTACATTTATCGACTCCTTTAGTAGGCAAACGGCTCTAGATAATGCATCTGTAAATCTGTACGTGCCATAACGCATTTTGCTCAGCAGTGGGTCTCATGGGTCTTTTGTACCATTGCAGTTTAGTTTTACTGCAGTTTGGTTTTCTTCAGAAGCATTCATGCTATTTTCGTCTCACTGTGTGTAAAACGTTTCTTTTTCAGTGATGTAACGTTGAAAAAGATGTAACAGAATTTTGCTCTCGTTCTCCTTTTTGTCCTTTTAAGTCAAAAGCTGTGGCAAATGACATCAATGCACGAAGAACTCCTCCTCTAGCGTTGCATTCAGTACCTGTCACATAATATTTAGTCTTAAGCTCTTCCATAAAACGATTATGACAAACGCTCTTCAGGCAGTGGCTTTTCTAGAGCGTTCTTGAGAGTCGAGCCATCTGCCAATCGAGGGGGGAAATAAGAGAAAGGAGAGAGGGACGATACTGAACCGGACACATGTTGAGTTAACGGACCGTTCCAGCGCCCTCCGCGGATTCGCCGTCTGCTTTTGATTCCCGAGCTGGGAACCGGTTCACCTTCGCGTCCGTAACTCCGTTTGAACTATGGACTCGAGTAAAATGGTAGGTGATCGACGAAATGTTGCTGTTTAGCGGGCGTTCGTGCATCCACACGTTTGGGGAGGGACCGGGGTTGTTTTGTATCGAGGATCGTGTGATATGGAGGAACAGTCTGGTGTGTTTATTTTCTTCAGATTTAGAGCGTTTACTCCGCGGACCGTTACGTTTAAACGAGTTGCAGCGATCTCGCTAACTATTTGAAAACACATTTTAGCCAGTATTAGATTGTTTGGGCTCCTCAAGTAGGCTTTTCCCACAACATTCCCGGATTTTAGTTAGTCACAGCCAGTGTGCTAATATAAGCATATGCCTTGGAGGTGGGAAATTGCGTTTAAATGGACCGCTAATGTCTGAACCGTTAAACAACAGGAACGCACGAACTGTTTTTTTTTATCAACTTAAATGGATAGTTTACCGACAAATACAAATTCTGTCATTATTTACTCACTAACGTTACTCACTATTTCTTCTTTGCATTGCAAAAGCAGATGCTAGCCAGAATGAGTCACTTTCATTGTATGAGAAAATGCTCAATGAACGTGAATGGTGACTGAGACCTTAATATCATTCCTAACATCACCTTTTGTTTTGCAGAAGAAAGTAAGTCATACAGGCTTATTAGAGTGAGTAAACAATAATGACAGCTTTTAAAATATATATATATTTTAAGGGTGAACTGTCACTTTAAATGCAGTTAATGCAAACTGGGGTTTATGGTCACAAAACTTATAGTGTGGACTTAAATGTTGGATTTTGACTTTTGAGTGGCTCTTTAGGGTCTTGTGAGATCTGAGACATTGTCTGTACTGTTTTTGGACACACGATTCACTGTTTTGACTTGAATCACTGCATCGTTCTCTTTACTTTGAGTCCCAGCCCGCTATCAGCATTGTATGCGTGATATCTGCGTGTTCTCAAATCCCTCATGTCATGCTCTGTTTGACAATGGCATGAAAACATGTCTTTACTTGAGTGGGGACCTGGGATCCCCACTGGGGATAGTTTGTGCAGACCACGAGGCTAAATCAAGCTTTATGGAAGGTCATTGATTGATGTAATTTGCACTGAAGCAGGAGCAGTGCTTGGTTTTGATCTGTGTCTTCTGGGTTTGATAGAGTGAATTTGATGTGGCCTCTTGTTAGCAATCTCGTAAAACTCAAGGTTTCTTTCAGTTGTGCTGTTGTCACAGATCTTCAGTTCCTTTGCTTAAACCAAAAGGCCTGTGAGGCCCTTTCAGAAACCTGCTCCACTTCATCTCAGATGTGTTTCTTCTGTGACAAAATAGAACGCAAGCCTTGTTTGTTCTAACTTCTAACCAGTTTAAACCAAAAATAAGTTTTAGGTCCTAATATTTTATGCATTTGATTTGGCAGATGATTTTATCCAAAGCTACTTACACTGCATTGATGGTATAAGTTTTACCAGTTTATGCATTCCCTTAGAATCGAACCTATGACCATGGCGTTGCTAGCGTCATTCTCTACTGTTCAACAGATGAATTAGAAGTACAAATATTACAGGTAGTTTTTCAAATGTGTTATTATTTCAAATATGATGAAAGACATGCATAAAAACAATACATGATAATTATAAAATAAACATTGTGTTTAAAGCAATAATTTACCCAAAAATGAAAATTTGTTTGAAAATTTACTCACCCTTAGGCCATCCAAGATGTAGATGAGTTTGTTTCTTCATCTGGACAGATTTGGAGAAATTTAGCATTGCGTCACTTGCTCACCAGTGAATCCTCTGCAGTGAATGGGTGCCGTCAGAATGAGAGTCCAAACAGCTGATAAAAACATCACAATAATCCACAAGTAATCCACACAACTCCAGTCCATCAGTTAACATCTTTGTTAAGAGCCGCGTGTTTGTAATAAACAAATCCATCAAGATGTTTATAACTTCAAACTAGGGCTGCACGATAAATCGCATGCGATATTTAATGCGCATCCTGTCAGAAGTTGCTTCCAGCTCAAATATGAGTCCTGTATCCCTAATATTGTATAGAAACAAACCCATCTACATCGTGAATGACCTGAGAGTGAGAAAAATTTCAGCAAATTTACAACCTTTAAAACCACTTGAGTTAGATTGAGTAAAGGGTTTGGGGCAAATAAGCCACCGAATTAAAAAATATAAATATAAAATGTTATTTCATACATTTCTATTCTAGGGATATGTAGTTAAAAGTTTAGTGCAGACATGGCTAATTCAGGGCCTGGGGTGAGCAAGGTTGGCCTGTGATTTGGCCCACCAGGCTATATCACACAATGGGGGAAAATAGGACGAAAACATGCCATTGATGCATCTCTTCATTTTATATTTGCATTGAAATGTAAATAATAGTAATGTGTTTGATTTAAAAAAAATATATACATTTTAACATAAAATTGGATGGACAACATTTACTTTTAGACCATGGCTGTCAATCAGGTTTGATTTTTGTGTTTAGTCAAAGGTTTGTGCACCTCTGGTTTAGTGTTTCTACAGGTGTTGTGTCTGATATCTGTAACTGCTGTCTCAAAAATGAGTGTTGTTGAATTGTTGCATTGCATTTATTGTGTTATGAATTTTGTAAGGAATAATTGATGATGTGCATTGAATTATTAGAAAAAATAATGCACACCCTAGGTGGTAATGCAGCCATGATGTGAAGCACACCCATTATTTTTCAATAATTCAACAGCCTGAAGTCAATTATTCCGCTTACACTACAGTTACTACACCTCAAGACATTGTTCAGACGTTGTATTTCAAGATGTTTGTCAGGTTTTTGCCCTTAACTTTCTTGCGTGGAGGCCTAATTTCTTATGCATCTCATGTCAAGCCTCATTTGCTAATTCCAAAATGTCATTTTAGAGCTCGTAACGTAGGCTTGAGCCATCGATGATGCAGTTAATGCAGACAAATGCAGTTATTAGAAAGAGATATTAAGTGTGTGTGAATTACCTGTGTGTCGATAATGGAGGATATGTTTGCAATTGATGTTGTAATTAGAAGCTGTTTTTGGTCAGAGTGAAAATGTAGAAAAAATACCCTCATAAATAGAAAAAATAGACCCGTAAATCAATTCTGCTGGCCAAGTATTGCTTTCTAATTAAAGGGGTCATATGATGCTGCTAAAAAGAACATTATTTTGTGTATTTGGTGTAATGAAATGTGTTAATGTGGTTTAAAGTTTAAAAAACACATTATTTTCCACATACTGTACATTATTGTTTCTCCTCTATGCCCCGCCTTTTTGAAACGCGTCGATTTTTACAAAGCTCATCGGTCTGAAAAAGCGAGGTGTGCTGTGATTGGCCAGCTATCCAATGCGTTGTGATTGGCCGAATACCTCAAGCGTGAGACGGAAATGTTATGCCTCTCACCATACTGTGATGGCGTGTCCGGCCAGAGCGACGAGACAAAAACATTAAAACCCATAACAAACGAGGCATTTGTTGCATCCAGTGGGGAGATAATTACTGTTGTTGTCGTTGTTGTTGTTTTCCACTCCAGAGTCCTAACTAGGAGTTGACTGAATGTTCCCTGAAAGAGGAAGTTTGAGTCATACATGAGTAAAATTAAAAAATTGTCTTTAAAAAGGAAGAAAATGTAATTTCGTAACCCAGTACACTGTTGCCTTTCACTGCTGTGACCTTTAAGAGAGGTGGAGTGGTTTGTAGAAGACTGTGGTAGCTGAAAAAACACAAGTGGCTAAGTGTGAGCATCAAGAAAAGAGACGTCTGTGTATGTTCTTGGAGGGTGTGAGAGAGTTTTTGGTATTTTCAGGGTGCTCAGACCTACTCGTGTGAACAGAGGGCCACCTCAGGAAGTCGAGAGGTATTTTTAGTTGTTTCAACTTTAGTTTTACACCCACGCCTCAGAAAATGCGAAAGAGAAACCTCAGACCAAGGCCTCATTCATTGCTCACTTTCAGCAGTGCTTCTGCAAGTGATTGTGCACTTCAAACTGGCAGCCTGTTCTCTGAACCACCTCAAAGTAGTGAGATTACCCAAAATGGGAAGCTGGGAAAGTTGTTTGTGTTGGTCGCAGTGCCCTGTGGAGGACTGTGGGTAGAGTCTGCATTCTTCAGTCAACCGGATGTGGGCAGGACGGGATGATCCAAGATGGGAATATCAAGAAGACCCCTGTGAAACTACCTCTGAGACAAGAGACCGTATGGACGTGCCCACATTTAGATGATAGTCCCACCTCAAGCCTCAGGATTTGACTGGATGTGCTAATGACATCATTTTTGTTCAGATTGATTCATTATTTATTGTTAAGTTTTATATTCCATATTTAGTGGTAATTTCAGAATTCAGACTAATTTGGATATTTCTTCTCACAAATGTCAGGGTGAGAAGTGAGCCTCATTTAAAGAATAAATTACTTAAAATACTAATGTTATGCTAATGAATCAATATTATTAGTAATAGGTTTGGCATACTTTTTTATTATTATTTCTTAATAAACGGTGAAGCAGATTCTTTAAAGGGGTCATATGATGCTGCTAAAAAAGAACATTGTTTTGTGTATTTGGTGTAATGAAATGTGTTTATGTGGTTTAAGGTTCAAAAAATACATTATTTTCCACATACTGTACATTATTGTTTCTCCTCTATGCCCCGCCTTTCTGAAACGTGTCGATTTTTACAAAGCTCATCGTTCTGAAAAGCGAGGTGTGCTCTAATTGGCCAGCTATCCAGTGCGTTGTGATTGGCCGAATACCTCAAGTGTGTGACGGAAATGTTACTCCCCTTACCATACTGTGATGCCATGTCCCCCCGCACGACGGAACAAAACCAGTAAAACCCATTATAAACAAGGCATTTGTTGCATCCAGTGGGGACATAATTACTGATTATAATGACTTATACTGTCTTTTTACGCATTGCGTTGCATCGTGCTGCATAAACATAAAACCATGTCTGCATTTGTGATCGGATAAATTACAAACAACAAGCCCTACTCTACACTGCCCAAAAACTCGCTTTAAATATATAAAGTATAAAAACTCTTTAAATATAAAAGACGTACCCTTGCAAAGTTGGAATTGCCCCACTTTATAGAAACAGCCACTGGCATTGCAGGCTACTCTCTCAGGAAACAGTCCTTGTCCTCCGTAAAATGCGCTGCAAACATCTGAATATTTAGGTTGAACTGTTCTGGAACAGTGTTGGAAATACAACTTAACCACTGGGAAGGAAAAATTGAAATCGCATCATATGACCCCTTCAAAACATTAGTAATATATAAAAAACTTTTGTCTGCCAAATGAAAACAAAACAGGAAATGACGTCATTGAGATCCCTGCTGACCAAATTAGTACATTTATTTAAATAAATAACATAATTTGAGTATTTTATTATAAGGTAAGGTTAATTTAGATTGTAAAATATCATGTGGCAAGTCTCCCCAAAAATTAATAATTCGTGATATTTGAAAAAACATACTTTTTACCTTGAAAAATACAATATCGTTTAAAAGTTTGAGGTCGGTACGAATTTTTAAAGAAGTTTTATTAAAAATTCAGTAAAAACAGTAACATTGTGAAATATTATTACAATTTTAAATAACTCTTTTTTTTATTTTAATATATTTTGATTTATTCCTGTGATGCAGAGCTGAATTTTCAGCATCATTACTTCAGTCCTCAGTGTCACACGATCCTTCAGAAATCATTCTAATCTGCTGGTTTGTTATTATCAATGTTGAAAACACTCGTGGTACTTATTATTTTTGTGGAAATCGTGATGCATTTCAGGATTCTTTGAATAGAACAGCATTTATTTGAAATGCAAATCTTTTGTAACGTTGTAAATGTCTGTACTGTCATTTTTGATAATGCATTCTTGCATTAAAAAATATGAATTTGTTTAAAACTTTTGACCCCAAACTTTTGAAATGTAGTGTACACTTAAAAACTTTTTTGAAAATAATAATTAAAATGTGCACTCAACTCGAGGAGGAATGTGTCAAGGGAAATTATTTTTTAAAACTATTCAAATCAATTCAAATTGATTTATATAGCACTTTTCACAATACACATTGTTTCAAAGCAGCTTTACAGAAAATACATGTGTCTACATTACAATTTAGAGTGATCTGTTATCAGAAGTTGTTTTCTGATAAAAAGTTTTTTTTCTTTTCTTTATTTTGGACACTCTTATATTCTATTCACCCCCATTCAAGCATACAGTCGCCCACCCCCAAATAAAAGAGTTCAGTTGCAAAAGTTGTCCACTAATTATTTCTAATAGCATCCCAGTCTATGTAACTGTGGAACATCATGGGTTAAAGTATAAACCTCAATATGAGGAGAGCTATTTCCTTACAGTCTCCTCTCAAGGCAGATGGGTCACATGAGGACAGCTGGCCTTAATATCCTTGTAGTGCATTACTCCTGTCTCCCATTGATTGATATTGTGCATTTGGCAGTTCTGTACAACATGACTGTCAGAATGGTTCGCAAAGCAGATGTTTGCAGATCATCAGTCACATAGGCTGTGCTTAACAAGTTTGCGTCAGCTCAATATAGAAAAAGTGCCACAGTAATTAAGTGTCTAATGGGTTGATATTGCTGTAGGCAAGAGATTGAATAAATTACTTGTGGCATAACAGGCTGTTTGGAGAGCTTTCTTTGAAATGCAGAAGTAGGAAATGGAGTTACTCATTCTGGTTTGAAGGGAAGAAATAATAAAGCAATTGCATCGTTTTTTTGTGTAGGATGACACTGCATTTCTGAATGCAAATCTGAGTGTCATATAAAGATCCCTACGAGTCCCAAAATAAGTTATTTCCACTTATAAAAAATGAAGTCATACAGAATGACATGAGGGTGAGTAAATTACAACAGAATTATTTTTTTTTGGTTGAATTATCCCTTTAATAAAGCTATCCCTACTGTACAATATTTGATTTGCAAATTTCAAAGGCCTCTATATTATCAACATGGACAACTTGTTGAAAAACCTGCTGTACACAGTCTGGTACATGCCTTCTCAATTATAGTTATCTGAATTATAGTTCATACATTTTAGCAAGTAAAAGTCCTTTTAGTATCATTCTAAAAACATTCCTCTTCAGGTCATGGGACATTTGTCTTTATGCTGTGAGATCTTTACAGATTTTTTTAAAATACATGTAAGAATAACTTTTTTTGTTGTTAGTAATATTTCAAGATGAACATTTACTGGACTGAAGCAACTGCATTTTACTTGACTGTCCATACATATTTGTTTTAAATATGAAAGATATATACTTTTTAAAGAAGTCTCTTATGCTCATCAAGGCTGCATTTATTTGATAAAAAATACAGAAAAAAACAGTAATATTGTGAAATATTATTACAATTTAAAATATCAGTTTTCTATTTTAATATACTTTAGAATATAATTTATTCCTGTGAAGCAAAGCTGAATATTCAGTATCATTACTCCAGTCTTCAGGGTCACATGATCCTTCAGAAATCATTCTGATATGCTGATTTATAATCAATTTTGGAAACAGTTGTGCTGTTTAATATATTTTTTTTTATTACCTGTGTTTATTTTTTCAGGACTCTTTGATGAATAAAGAGTTAAAAAAAGAACAGCGTTTATTTAAAATATAAATCCTTTTTTAACAATACACTACCATTCAAAAGTTTGGGGTTAGAAGGGTGCTTCTACTAAATACTGAGCAAAGGGTCTGAATACTTAGGACCATGTGATATTTCAGTTTTTCTTTTTTAATAAATCTGCAAAAATGTCAACGATTCTGTGTTTTTCTGTCAATATGGGGTGCTGTGTGTACATTAATGAGGAAAAAAAATTAACTTAAATGATTTTAGCAAATGGCTGCAATATAACAAAGAATGAAAAATTTAAGGGGGTCTGAATACTTTCCGTACCCACTGTATAGATATATAGATGCATTTTATGTAAGCACCAAATTGCATTTTTTGCTCGCTTATTTGGTGTTTTTTTTCTCCTCCTTGAATATGAGCTCTATATCCAGACTAAATGAGCCTCAAGTATCAAATATACTAAATTTTTTTCTAGATTCTTTTTATTTGAATTTGTCTGAATGTTCAACAAAATTTTCCATTTATTAAAATTCTGATTATTATTTCATATGTCAGGCTTTACAGGGTTAAGTATGTGATGACATTATGCTCATCTACATGCTTGTAATCTTTCCCAGCTTATTTCTCTCTTCTTACTTTAATAAGTGGTTATCGCTTCATCTTACCATTTGCCTGTGCCTGTGAGAGAGAGAATGGGCCGGGATGCCAGTAAATTCACTCACCAGTGCCAAAAGGCCTGGGCAGCTGGCACAACTCATTCACACAGACGACAAAGTCCTAGTGTGGACAAATTGGGTCACACCTCTCCTCACACCAGCATCACGATCTCTTAGACTCCTGCTGTTTATCTACTCCTTCATTTTTAAAGGTCTTCATTTCCTCTGTTTTGATGGAAATTTGTTGACGTCATTTCTACTGATTATCTTTTTATAGACTTTATGGATCATGGACGGTTTTAGTCATATGTTTATCAGCTCTGAATGCATCATTGGTTGTTGGAGAGTGATGGAAGAAACCAACTTCTCAAGGACAGGTGCCGTTTTTAGCGGAAGAGCATTGGCTAAAAACATGTTGTTGGGTTGGTCCATAAGAAACCTGGATGGATTTGTCCAATCTGCTGTCCTTTCTTTATCTTTGTCCTCATGTTTGAGATCACAGTTGTGACTCAATGAGACGCTCATCCCACAGATCTATTTTGTCTAAACAAAGCCATGCTTTGTCACCTTTAACAGTGTGTCTGGCAGCAGAAGCCGCACAGGGATGAAGACTGAACTCTGTGTGCATACGACGCCACCTTTATACACACTACAACAGCATTCTCTCAGCATCCTTGCCAGAATTTCTTGTCAGGATGATCCCTGGCCTCTTCAACAAAACCAGTAATGTTGTGAAATATTATTACAGTTTAAAATAACTGTTTTGTATTTTAATATTTTTTAAAATGTCATTTATTCCTGTGATGCAAGGCATCATGTGAATTTTCAGCATCATTACTCCAGTCTTTAGTTCACATGATCCTTCAGAATTATTCTAATATGCTGATTTGCTGCTCAAGAAACATTTCTTATCAATGTTGAAAACAGTTGTGCTGTCATTATTACCAATTTTGATCAATTTAATGTGTCCTTGGTGAATAAAAGTATTAATTTCTTTCAAGTAGGGTTGTGACGGTGAGGAAATTTTCCCACTGGTTAATCGACGTGTGACAACACCGGTAATACCGGTATCACCGCGAGGGCGGGGCTTCCGTCTTTTCCTCGCTTTCCTTCGCTTTTAAATAGCTTGTAAAAGCGGCGTGGGCATTTTACTTTCACTTTCAAATAGCGGCAATTCGGCGTAAAGCAATTGTTCGTTTTTAGTTCGTTTGAATTTTCCCTCTTTTCCTCGCTTTCCTTCACTTTTAAATAACTTGTAAAAGCGGCGTGCGCATTTTACTTTCACTTTTGAATTAGCGGCAGTTCAGCATCAATTGCTTGAATGCAACAACAAAATACAACGTCAAACTCACTTTAGACTATATATAAAATAGAACTTTTATTAACAAAATGAATAAAAATACACCATGCTATAGGGCAGGCTAGATGCTGATTTCATTTTCCAGCAGGATTTGGCACCTGCCCACACTAGAAAATACACAACACATGCAAATATTTGTTAAAAAGTAGTCAAAAATTTATTAATAAATGCTGATATTAACATTTAGATTAATAAATGCTATGGAAGTTTTATTGTTATTGTGATATTGTATTTTTGCATAGTGATCATGTTAGTTCATGATAACTAGCGATGTTAACAAATGAAACCTTATTGTAAAGTGTTACCAAAAATATTTACAATAGTCATTTAGCTTGACTTGTCTGCCATCTTGCACATATTTTTTTTTCACTGAGTTCTTTGCAATTGCATCATGGGATTGTCTGCTTTGTGACACATATGTGCAATGCCATTAGAATTTGGCGTTTTTGGACAGCTTTTGCATCGGAAATGAACTGGTGTTGCCTTTTTTAAAACTTGTTTTAGACCTACAGCATTTGTTTCTCTAAATAAAAAAGAGTGTGGACATTTAGATGAAGTAATACTGAGAGACTTGAGTGCCCTGCCACACCTTAATTGGCTCATGCAACCATGTGCATTATCTGATGGGCGAATAAGAGTTCATTACACTCAGCTGACCATGCCGAAAATGTGATGGTTGTTTAAACAGGAACACTGTTTACGTTGTGAAGGTACCTAGAACTGATGGCAGTTTGGCATCTGTGACAGAAACAGGAAAGAAAACATATGGCTAATGCTTTTTCAATGTCTCTCACAAGTTTGTTCTGCTTCAGAGCTCTCAACATTGTCAGTATGTATATGGTTCTATTAGGAGGATGTAGCCCAAGCAGTAATAGTGTTTTAGGTCATGCTGCCTGTCAAACACTCCTTGAGCTCAACTTCATTAGTATTCAGTGGCGGTTGCACAGCGGTGGTTAAAGTGGCTCAATAAGGCTCCAGTGAAACACTAAAACTCACTGTTTCCATCAGCACACAGGAAGACTCTTCAGCAATGAGCTGGTTTTTAATCTTTAACCTCACTAGAAAGGCTGAACGAAGGGCCCAAAAAATAAATTTTCTCCTCTCTCCCTTTTCCACAGGCAGTGAGCATCAACAAAGCCATCAACACACAGGAGATTGCTGTCAAAGAGAAGCATGCCAGGAATATCCTTTTGTTTGTGTCGCCCTGAAAGAGAAAACGAAGGAATGTGAGGGTTAAAAAGGAATTATGATGCTTATTTTATAAGCATATGGCATCACCTGATAACCTCAAATTAGACAAAATTCAAATCTACTTGATATCGTCGACATCACTAAATAATCATTGTTTCGATTTATTCTGGTCATTGAAAGCCCTACTTTTAGGAAAAAATTTAAATAAATATATACAGTATATATACACAAATACAAACTTGAGCATTTATACCCGTTTTTATTTATTTATTAATATTTTATTTAATTTAGTTTTTTGTTTTGATTTGTTTTGTTTTGGCCAATGAATAACCTGCTTTTAAGATACCTCAAGCTAAGATACTAGGTATCAGTAACCCAGACAAACCAATTCACCTGCCAATATTTTAAACTTTTAAACTTTAAATTAGCTTTTTTGTGTGTATTTAATTAATTTTATTTTGAAGAATCTAATTTGAGGGTATTTTATAAATTTGCAGAGCTTTTAAACTTGCTTTTATGTTGTTTTAGTAATTAATTTATAAATTTTTTTTGTAATTACTTTAATTCAATTTCTAATTTGAGAATAATATGGAGTATTTATTTTATAAACTTGAGCATTTAAATGTGCTTTATTTTATTTTACTTCATTTTATTTATTTATTTGTTTTGTTTTGTTTTGGCCATTAAATGGCCTAATATTTGATACCACAGGTACCATGTTCCCATATACCAGACATACCAATTAATCTCCTAATATTTGGCCATGATGACTTTATCAGCATCACCCCATAACTGTGCTTGTATTATTGTATAAATTTAATTGTATCATAATATATGCAATTAATTGTATCATGTATTGGCTATGGGGTTTATATATTTCAGTTCTTTTTTGGATAAATATATATGTAACTCCATGTAGCTGCACATCAGTGTTTCTTTGCTTCAGTACTTAATATTCATTTAAATGATGTGGTTTGGTTAGTCCTTCTCCCAGAAGGCTGGTTCAGGTATCTGGAGTATCTGGATTAAGATGCGGAAATCTCAGAGATGCAGACTTTAAGTCCCAAACCCCTCAGTTTTGTCCTTGACTGGCGTCTTCACCGTGCATATTGGGCACGCATCATGAGAAGGGGGCTCACACATTCTGGCTTGCTGTCAACCGTTTGCCCCTTTCCAGCAATGCAGTGCTCTGCTGGAAATTTTGCCACGTCTTCCACAAGCTGCTGAGGGACGGCCATCCAAATGTGAGTAAAGCCATATTATCTCTTAAACATCTAATTCCACCTCACTCTCACTTTCTCTCAAGCGCTTAGTTTCTTGATATCTGCTTCTCCCTTTGATTAATTCATTTTTCTCACACACTCAAATCAGCTCCCCAAAGTAAACGCAGTATGCATCAGTGACACATAATGTGTATGTGTGTGTGTGTGTGTGTGTGTGTGTGTGTGTGTGTGTGATCCATATTGAGCAATTCCACATCAACTCTCACAAGCCCTGTTCCAAAAACCTAATCAGCTGTCTACTTAGACAGCATTTTAAGGTGCCATATGCTCAATCCTGACCCAAAATCTGTTCAAAAAGGTTAGCAGCAACATTATGCTGCCATCTAAGACCCTTTTTGGCTAAATTCAAGGCAGTGCTGTATATAACCTATGCAGATTGGTCGGTCCCAAAATACATTCTGATATTTCATTCCATACTGAAAATTATCAATAAAAATAATTCAGCTTAATTAAAAAGATGTTGTTTTACCCAATATTTGTGTGTGCTATGCTTAAACCGTATCAAATATTGGCCATAAAACACCCTGCTCTTTGGATACCTCTTTAAATTTGATTTTATTGTATGTAAATTTGAAGACATTTTAAACAAATTTAAATTTATTTAAATTTATATTTGGCCAATACCTAGCCTATTTTCAGATAAATCATTCTAAGATACGCGGTACCTATTTTATTTTAGTTGATTTTATTTATTTTGAGGTATCTTATTTGAGGATAATGAGGCATTTTTATTTTATTTTAAACTTGAAGAAATGTTAAACTTGCTTTTATTTTATTTTATTTTGAGTTATTTAATTTGAGGTTATTATGCGGTATCTTATTTTATTTTGAGTATCTTATTTGATGGTAATTAGAGGCTTCCATTTTATTTTATTTTGAGTTATTTAATTTGATGTTTTTATGCGGTATCTTATTTTATTTTGAGGTATCTTATTTGATGGTAATTAGAGGCTTCCATTTTATTTTATTTTGAGTTATTTAATTTGATGTTTTTATGCGGTATCTTATTTTATTTTGAGGTATCTTATTTGATGGTAATTAGAGGCTTCCATTTTATTTTATTTTGAGTTATTTAATTTGATGTTTTTATGCGGTATCTTATTTTATTTTGAGGTATCTTATTTGATGGTAATTAGAGGCTTCCATTTTATTTTATTTTGAGGTATCTTAGTTGATAATACGAGGCATTTTTATTTTATTTTAAACTTGAAGTAATTTTAAACTTGCTTTTATTTTATTTTGAGTTATTTAATTTGAGGTTAATATGCGGTATCTTATTTTATTTTGAGACATCTTATTTGATGGTAATTAGAGGTTTCTATTTAATTTTATTTTGAGGTATCTTATTTGATGGTAATTAGAGGTATGAATTTAATTTGATCTAATTTGAGGGTAAAATTAGGTATTTAAATGAGGTTTAAAAGAGAGAATTAGAATGAGAGAATTAGAGGTATCTATTTTATTTATTTTATTTTATTTTTAGAATGCTGTCTCAACTCTTCCTCTGTCTCTCTGTCACCTCAGGTCATTAAGGACTCCATTCGGCACAAGGCTGACCTGAACGACATGAGCAGGATGTGGGTAAGCATGTGAACACAAGTTGTGGCTGCTGGTTTTAATGATTTCCCACTAAAACTGAGGCTCGCTCAATATAACTCTCTGTCGTATTGAATGAGGCCCTGTCGAGTTCCCTTGAGTTTTCATCTCATTGTGGAAACTGTCAGCAAGCCATTTCGTTACTGCTGATTGACAGCTGAATAGCTTGGCATTCTGTGTATGAGTCAGACACACTAACCTCAGCGCAGAGATGATCTGTAATTAGCTAACGATGACGTGAGCGTGTGTTTGGCACTCTGGAGGAATGCTTACAGAGCTTTGCTTGTTATGAGTGTACCAGTCAGACATCCCTGATATCTCATGAAGTGCTCTTATGAAGTGTGTGTTGTTGGATGTTTTTATTCTTTTGGTCTTTTATCTAGAACTTATATTTGATGTTGTTCAGCACAGTGGTCAACTAATGTTGTTTTTATTGTGCTCTATAAATAAATTATTGATTGTTTGATTGATATATTGACATATTTAATACTAAAGACAAATTGATTCCAAAATAAAGACAATATATTCCAGATTATATTTTTTCTTTATTAAATACAATGTAAAATGAAAAAATTAATTGTTTTTCTTACATAGCATAAATGGGTGTTTATACAAGAAAATCTGTAGCTGCCAAATTACAGATTTGGGGAGAAAATTTAAGTGTGATTTTTCTGATATGTTTGCTGTGCTTATTTGCAGGATTGCACAGTTTAGCAGAATATTTTGTGATTATATATCAATATGCTGGTAATAATAACAATAAAAAATAATTGTTGTTGTTGTTACTAAATAAAATTTTAAATAAAATAAGGAATATTATTATTGTAATATTTCGCTAGCAAATAAGCAAATTGAATATATAAGAAAAATCATGTATTAATGATAATATTTATATTTTATTATACAAATGCAACATTATTATGCAACAATACTAATTATTTATGGCCATCTTTATTTATTTATTTCCAAAAGTTTTACCTGCAAACTTTTATTTTGGTGGAAAATCACTGGAAGTCCTTAAAGCTTGTCTTTTTTTGACAATAGTCGGTTTATTAACACTTCTCATTTTTCAAGATTGGGAAGATGGTTGGTACATTTCAAGTTTTTGAATGCATGTTATAAGCATCCCAAACTCAGAGCAGATGCAGAGATGAGATTATATGGAGCAGAATTTACTGTAAACCGAGCTGATCTGAGACACTGAAAACACTGGATCACGAGCTGCTCATGTGTAGAAGAACACAGTGCTGCGCTTCACTCTGAAACACGCTCTGTATATACAATAATTAAATCACAGCCTTTGCGATTTGATAATCTCACTAAACCATATTTTGATTTCAGATTTATTTTGATTAATCGAGTAGCCCTAATGCAGTAAGTTGTGAATGCCATTTCATGTTGACTTTAGCATTATTGTCAGCAATGCAAGTGTTTCTAGTGCATTTTACGATTAGCTGTGTATCACTAGCAGACAGGAAGGGTCAGATGGAACATGCTGAGTTGCTGAGCGTGCTGCAGGATTAAACTCAGAAGAAACATTTCATGCAAAAAGCTCTGTCCCCTTCCTGTTATGATGTCACAGTAAGTGGTGAAGTGAACAGGAAGTGAAAGAATGAGCTCATTAACTTGACTTGCAGCTGGTTCTATTATATGTGTACACCAAACATGTCAACAAACACCAAACATGACCTTAATCTGCCCACAGTGACTCACACTTTGGACTGTGAAGTGAGCTGATCAGCTGAGAATGAGACGAGGACTCATTAGCTGCTACTGCTGCTATGGAAGGGCAACGACATCATTTCCTTTTGAAGCATTCAGTGTTTTTCTTGCTCTCACGCTCCTCTCTCTCTTCTCAGGGTCATTTGAGTGAAGGCTACGGCAAGTTGTGCAGCATCTACCTTAAACTGCTCATAACCAAAATGGAGTTTCACATCAAAGTGAGTGACTGAAGCCTTGAAGAACATCCATCTTCTAACGCTCCTCCTCTGATCTTAATTCCCAGACTTTTCCAGTCTTTATTGTTATATTGTGACCCCATGACAACTAATTGGGGTTTGTTAATCCCAAAAAAATTTGAAAAAAAAAACGGAAAAAAAACAAGCAAATATTCACACACATTAAATAATAAAAAAGAATGCATTCATTTTTAATAATTATGACATTTACAGTAAATAATGACAATTTTCATCTATTATTTATATATATTATTTGAAATGTATATAAAAAATAATTGATTGTATAATAATAATAATAACATGAAAATTTATTTTATATTAAAGATACATTTGTTACTTTGTTTTTAAATAATAAATATATATTATTTTATAAATTGATTGATTGATAGTAAACAAAGTATATTATAATATTATTATAATATAATTATAAATAATAGTTTAATAAAATTTTTATTTTTTTGTGTTTACATATATATATACATTTATTTATTTATTTATTTTAAATAATCATTGTTTGGTGGTATGTGTAAATTTTCTACATTTACTAATTATCTAGGCCTATTGCCTAGATTGATAGATATTTTTTAGATTTTTTTTTTTGCCCCAGCTTCCTGTGTCAATATGAAATGCATCAATACAGGAAAGAATTTCATGGGTGTTTTAAAAGGCTATGCTGTCAGACTCTCACAAAAATAACATTTACCCCACTTGCTTTTCCAGAATCCTCGTTTCCCAGGCAACCTTCAGATGTCAAACAGACAGCTTGATGAGGCGGGTGAGAACGACGTCAATAATTTGTGAGTATTGCTTGGTTTCTCGCAAGCTTTGTGTTTTTTTTTTCAGTCTTTTTTATTAAATTAAAGCTCCAAAATTGCTCTGTGTGTTTGTGGGATGTGACTTAATCATGTTTCCTCTCCTCTCAACACATGTAGCTTCCAGTTGACGGTGGAGATGTTTGATTACTTGGATTGTGAGCTGAACCTTTTCTTGGGCGGTAAGTTTAAAGTGGAGTGCAGGTGTTTAAAACCCCAGAAAAGTCCCTTTTAAGTTAGTTCACCTGGCGGTCATTTTGGTTATTTTCTAAGTAGATAATAGGCAGACAAATACAGCTTCAATCTACTTGAATAGAAAAAGGCTAAAATCTCTTTTTCATGACTCTTTTGAGTAACGTCAATAAAATGTGTCATTTTTTAAACCTCAGGTCACAGTAAAGAAAAGCTAATGTGCATTCTAGAGTAAAAAAAACAGGTGACACCTCTATGGGGATAGATATTTCTGCTGAGAAAGGCAGTGAAATCTAGCTGGAACACTGATAGATCTCAGTGTGCCTGTGCTGGAAGCATTAGGGAGAAGTTAATGTGAGTGTTGTTGACTGAAACGCAGCTCCCTGGCACAGGAAACCACACCTCTCTGTGCTGAGAAGACAGGGTCTCACAGGAGCCTGCATCACTGATCACCAGAGAGACGGAGGGAGTGTGGGGATGAATGTGAATGAGGAAATGGGCAATGAAAGGGATTGATTGAGAAAAACAGCATGTTGAAGGGAATGGCGTGAAAGAAGGATTCATAAAATTAAAAGAAGGCAACTTAGCAATTGAGAATTGAGGCTATTTAGAGTATTTTAAACAGGTTTTTAGGTAGTAGGAAAATATTATTTATAACAAAAGCATATAAATAAGTATATATTTTAGTATAAATTAAAGTCCGTGTAAAGGCAATTCAGAGAGTTGTTTCTAAACACATTATTAATGTTAGAAATGTATTGCTGAAACACGTTACAAAGACTGAACAATGTAGTACTGAATTGTGGAGTTAGACCGTTAAATAGTTTTTCCCCATTTTTGTGTTCAGGATTTTTTGGGTGGGGCTGAAATCATGTCTCAGCACTGGAGACACTGAGCATGGCCCCTCTCATAACACTATAAAGAAGTGTGTTCGACTTGAAGCAGCGCTGCGCAGACCGATGTGACATCAAAGTACCGCGAGAGCTATAGAGAGCAGACGGTTCCTTATGCTTTTGAATCGCTCTCGCGGTACTTTGATGTCATACAGCGATCGGTCTGTGCAGCACTGCTTCAAGTCAAACACACCTAATAACTAGAGCACATTAGCATCAGTGGTTAGCCCGCTCAGATGCGAGTTACTGTCATTACCGTTAGTTACTACAGCCTACAGTTTGCCAGCTAGCTATGCCTTTGTCACGTAAATGCATATTACCTGGTTGCGATAATTTACAAAAAAGCTCGGCCTATTTAAATTAAGCTGCTAGAGGGAGCATCCATTCAGGTTGTAGCAGTATTTGACAGTTGAGAGAGGCGGCAGCTTTCCCGTGAGTAGGCGTGGTTTCAGCTCCGCCAGTGGACACGCCCCCAGCATCTGAGAGCAGAGAATACTGCTTATTTTTTCAAGATTTTGATACCTTATTTTATTTACTTTTTTTTTTTTATTAGTCAGATTTGGCTGGGTGGTTAATAACATTTTTCTGTGGTGTGATAAACTCAGAGCACATTTTATGTGTGCATTTTATATTGCTTTACATGGACTAATTAATATATGCATATTATAACATTTACACACAACTATTTATAATCATTTATAATTATTATTATAAATGGTTAATATAAATTATTTATATGCACAATTTATAATAATAATTTATAATAAGTTTATAGTTTTGTATTAGAGCGTGAGAGAAAGATACGTATCCTATAAAGGGGTTTTAGTGTCTATGGAATGATGGCTTTTTTTGATGTTTCTTTCTTCCCAGTGTTCAGCTCGTTGGATATGTCTCGCTCCGTGTCGGTGACTGCAGCGGGTCAGTGTCGTCTGGCCCCTCTTATCCAGGTCATTCTGGACTCTAGTCATTTGTATGACTACACCGTCAAACTGCTCTTCAAACTCCACTCCTGTGAGTCCACAAATCACATCTCTCTCTTCACACACAAACACAAAGGAATATCAAAGGCTACTTTCAGACTGCAGACAAAAGTGGACCAAGTCTGCTTTTTTTGTTCATACGTGACTCAGATCTGTTTTTTGTTTTTTTTCTTAAAAGTGTGAACAGCACAAAACACATGGAATCTGTTTTTTTTTTTATTTTTATTTTTTTAGATTCTGATTTGGGACACTAACATATGTGATACTAAATCAGATACAGGTCAGATGCAATGCGACCTCAGTCTGAACAGTCATATCAGAATTCATGTGACTTATATTAATATTAATTAGTGCTGTCAATCGATTAAAAAAATTATTAATCACATTTTTTTTTCTGAAAAATAATCACGATTAATCCCACCTAACATTAAAGTTTTTAAATATACTTTTATATTACAAAAATGTCACATTCAATCTTCAAATGAATGTAGAAACAACATAAAGACAGTATATTTTAAAAAAAAAAAAATTTATGACTGAATGCGAGTATCACTGATACCAATAGTACTGATGTCTTTTTTTCCTAATATTTAACCATTGATTATAGCCATTCAGCATTACAGTATAATTGAGACCTATCAAGTTTAACATTTATTAGACTTCAAAAAGTAACAACCTCTAATTTAAGTGAACTTAAAACAATCTTTACATAAACCCTTTATAATAAATGTCATATTTAACAACCTGTGCCCTTCAGCAAGTAGAAAATTAATAAAGTTATTGATGATAGTTATCAAACACTAAATTCTAAATTAAATATAGATGAATCCTTAAAGCTATAAAAGTTATTGACTTCCTCTTTTTTTTTTTTTTTCTTTTGTTCGTTGATTAACAGACATCACAGCAGCTGGGTTATTCAGTTATTTTAGCTGCTTTAAGAGCTAATAAAAGTTATTGATTTCCTCTTTTTTTTTTTTTTTCTTTTGTTCGTTGATTAACAGACATCACAGCAGCTGGGTTATTCAGTTATTTTAGCTGCTTTAAGAGCTACTGCTGCTGGACATGACGCGGATCTGACACGCATCATATTTTCTCACAACTCTTTACCTTTTCTGACCCACTTCAGCTCTTAAAGTCTATGATGAGCTGACAAGTTGAATCGGGTGTGTTAGATGAGGGAGACAGTGCTGGGCATCTCCAGGACAGTTTTGAAAACCACTGAATTTCAGAGACATGTTCTTAAATCTGACTCATATATAACAAATACTTACATGCATGCACAGTTTTGAGGCAGCTTTAATTGCCTTTTTGGTAACTTCATGACTTAGGCTAACTGACGACATAATTATGACATTGCATGCTCGTCGTTTCTTTTGCACTTTAATATAAATAGTTTGTGCGTGCAATTGAAGAGCACTACGAGCACAGTATAACGGCTGACAGGACAGGAAAATTTGTTTTTACTGACGTATGGCCTGAAAGCATCTCATCTGACTGCAGTTCACTGTTGTTCTACTGAAGCTCCCTCATCACCTGTACCTTTTCTGCGCTCGTTTGACTAGCGCCTGATGCTGGTGTGAAGTTAGAGTGCGCGTCTAAATAAATGCAATTCTTGTCAAAAAAAAAAAAAAGAGACCGAAGCAGCAGTTGTGAGTGGGGTGGCCAACCCTAGCTCCGCCCCTGCGTTAATTGCGTTAAATATATTTAATGCGTTAAACTGAAAAAATTAATTGCATGCATTAATGTGCTAATTTTGACAGCACTAATATTAATATTTGTAATTATTTATTATTCTTTTTTATTTTAACTATGTATTCTAGTAGGAAAGTTGTCATTGTTCTGTATTTGGCATTGTTCCTTTGGATATTATAATAAAATGTAATAAAAGTAGAGCTGAAAATAGTGTGCTCTCTCAGTCCTCTCATTCTCATGTCCTCCAGGTCTGCCAGCAGATACTCTGCAGGGCCACAGGGATCGCTTCCAGGAGCAGTTTAAGAAGTGAGTCTGTCAGTCACTATCCAGTCAGAACTACTGCCATGAGTCACGCAGACTGACACTATTTTTATTCTTTTGTATTTCTCACTCTCTCAATCTTTTCTTTTCGCTCTGTTTCGCTCTCTTTCCAGGCTGAAGAGTCTGTTCTATCGCTCCAGTAACCTGCAGTATTTCAAGAGACTGATTCAGATCCCACAGCTTCCTGAGGTGAGACTCCTGCATACCAAACAGATTCCTGCTTGACCTGAGTCCAAAAATGCGGCTAGTGGAAAGAAATTATGTAACTCATTTACATATCTGCCTGCTTAGTTTTCTAGCATCAGGTTTTTCAACTGGACTCTAAGAAAATACTGTAGGCTGCCCTATAAAACAACATTTTTCTTCCATTTTCATGACATTTCTTATATTTTGAATTAAAATTAAAGGCACAGCGAGCTATTTTTTTCATTTGTTTGACCATCATGTTAACAACATTGTGACATCAGCTCAACCAATGGCATGAGACTAGGGCGGGGCTAATCTGTTTTCCTGACCAATAGCATACAAGGGAAATATTTAAGGAAACCTGTTTGAAAACGCATTCCAGTAGTTTCCTTTCTTCACATCTCTCTTCATTTCTCTTCAGAATCCGCCAAACTTCCTGCGGGCGTCAGCCCTCTCCGAGCACATCAGTCCAGTGGTGGTGATTCCGGTGGAGTCTTCGTCCCCTGAGAGTGAACATGTAGTAGAGACAGAAGACCTGGTGGACACGGACATCCCACCTTTACCGGTACCACACAAAATCTCACTATCCAAATTTGTCTGTATAACTTTCCAATCGGGTGTGTTAGATGAGGGAGACAGTGCTGGGCATCTCCAGGACAGTTTTGAAAACCACTGAATTTCAGAGACATGTTCTTAAATCTGACTCATATATAACAAATACTTACATGCATGCACAGTTTTGAGGCAGCTTTAATTGCCTTTTTGGTAACTTCATGACTTAGGCTAACTGACGACATAATTATGACATTGCATGCTCGTCGTTTCTTTTGCACTTTAATATAAATAGTTTGTGCGTGCAATTGAAGAGCACTACGAGCACAGTATAACGGCTGACAGGACAGGAAAATTTGTTTTTACTGACGTATGGCCTGAAAGCATCTCATCTGACTGCAGTTCACTGTTGTTCTACTGAAGCTCCCTCATCACCTGTACCTTTTCTGCGCTCGTTTGACTAGCGCCTGATGCTGGTGTGAAGTTAGAGTGCGCGTCTAAATAAATGCAATTCTTGTCAAAAAAAAAAAAAAGAGACCGAAGCAGCAGTTGTGAGTGGGGTGGCCAACCCTAGCTCCGCCCCTGCGTTAATTGCGTTAAATATATTTAATGCGTTAAACTGAAAAAATTAATTGCATGCATTAATGTGCTAATTTTGACAGCACTAATATTAATATTTGTAATTATTTATTATTCTTTTTTATTTTAACTATGTATTCTAGTAGGAAAGTTGTCATTGTTCTGTATTTGGCATTGTTCCTTTGGATATTATAATAAAATGTAATAAAAGTAGAGCTGAAAATAGTGTGCTCTCTCAGTCCTCTCATTCTCATGTCCTCCAGGTCTGCCAGCAGATACTCTGCAGGGCCACAGGGATCGCTTCCAGGAGCAGTTTAAGAAGTGAGTCTGTCAGTCACTATCCAGTCAGAACTACTGCCATGAGTCACGCAGACTGACACTATTTTTATTCTTTTGTATTTCTCACTCTCTCAATCTTTTCTTTTCGCTCTGTTTCGCTCTCTTTCCAGGCTGAAGAGTCTGTTCTATCGCTCCAGTAACCTGCAGTATTTCAAGAGACTGATTCAGATCCCACAGCTTCCTGAGGTGAGACTCCTGCATACCAAACAGATTCCTGCTTGACCTGAGTCCAAAAATGCGGCTAGTGGAAAGAAATTATGTAACTCATTTACATATCTGCCTGCTTAGTTTTCTAGCATCAGGTTTTTCAACTGGACTCTAAGAAAATACTGTAGGCTGCCCTATAAAACAACATTTTTCTTCCATTTTCATGACATTTCTTATATTTTGAATTAAAATTAAAGGCACAGCGAGCTATTTTTTTCATTTGTTTGACCATCATGTTAACAACATTGTGACATCAGCTCAACCAATGGCATGAGACTAGGGCGGGGCTAATCTGTTTTCCTGACCAATAGCATACAAGGGAAATATTTAAGGAAACCTGTTTGAAAACGCATTCCAGTAGTTTCCTTTCTTCACATCTCTCTTCATTTCTCTTCAGAATCCGCCAAACTTCCTGCGGGCGTCAGCCCTCTCCGAGCACATCAGTCCAGTGGTGGTGATTCCGGTGGAGTCTTCGTCCCCTGAGAGTGAACATGTAGTAGAGACAGAAGACCTGGTGGACACGGACATCCCACCTTTACCGGTACCACACAAAATCTCACTATCCAAATTTGTCTGTATAACTTTCCTTTTATCTTGAGTTTCTAAAGACAGGGATTTTTGTTTCTCCATTAGAGTACTGTAGACAGAAAATTCGACGACCTCTTCGGCACCTCGGCCGCTACAGATCCATTCAACTTCAACAGTCAGAACGGCATGCGCAAAGATGAGAAGTAAGACTTGGAGATACTGTTGGAGAATATAATTAATAAGTTGTAGGAACCTCTTTGAGTTTATTAGAATATATTATAACACAAGACTCATGAATATGTATCTCTCATCTCAGAGACCGTTTGATTGAGCAGCTCACAGCGGAGCTACAGGCCCTGAAAGAGGAGCTGGAGTCCTTCAGATTGGAGGTAAAGAGTGGGAGACGAGCGGAGGTCAAATTTGATAAGCTACCGCTTAAAAGTTTGGAGTCAGAAATGTTTTTTTTTTAGTTTTTTTTTTTAAGAAATTCATATTTTTATTCAATAAAGATGTGTTAAATTGATCAAAAGTAATTGCAAATACATTTGTAATGTTACAAAGGAGTTCTATTTCAAATAAATGCTGTTCTTTAAAAAATGTTTTAAGAAAGAATCATGGTTTCCACAAAAATATTAAGCAGCACAACTGTTTTCAACATTGATAATAATAAGAAATGTTTCTTAAGCATCAAATCAGCATATTAGAATGATCTCTGAAGGATCATGTGACACTGAATACCGGAGTAATGATGCTGAAAATTCAGCTTTGCCATCAAAGGAATAAATTACATTTTAAAATATATTAAAATAGAAAACAATTCTTTTAAATTGTAATATTTCATAATATTACTGTTTCTACTGTATTTTTGATAAGAGACTTCTTTTAAAATATTTTACTGCCCCCAACCATTTTGAAGGATCATGTAGAGTGGAAGAGAAGTAAAAATGAAATCTATATGCCACTAATCGTTCTTTTGGTCTTTCTCAGAGTGGCCGTCTTTGTCAAGCGCTACGGGGGCGTGTAAATGAGCTGGAGGCGGAGCTTGCGGAGCAGACTCACCTGAAGCAGCAGGCGTTGGGTGAGAGCGAGTTCCTGAGGGTCGAGCTAGACGACCTGCGCAGGGTCAAAGAAGACACCGAGAAAGAGCAGCGCAGCCTGAGCGAAATTGAGAGTAAGAGTTTTTTGTTGGAGCAATATACAATATTTTCAGAGTACAAATCTACTTTTTTATTTCAATTATTATATTAAGTTTTCACGACCCTGTTAATATTTAGAGAACTTGGACTGACAGCTGTAAATTAGGGCTTCAAGACAAACCATTGTCAAGACCAACCTGTTCCTCTTTCGCAAATAAAAAAAACAGGCTTTTCTTCCTTTTTGGTTAATTTACACTCAGTGGTTCACCCCACACTGTTGCTTTTTTTTGGAACATCAGTTATTCGTTCATAAGTCAGCATACATTATGGTTTAAATACAATGTTATAGCCAGGATATTAAAGGGATAGTTCACCTAAAAATAATAACTCTGTCATAATTTACTTACCCTCAAGTTTTTCTTTTATCTGTGTAACACAAAAGAAGATATTTTAAAGAATGTTGGTAATCAAACAGTTACATGTAGCCATTGACTTCCATAGTATTATTTTTCTATACTGTGGAAGTCAATGGCTACCATCAACTGTTTGGTTACCAACATTCAAAATAACAGAAGACTCATGCAGGTTTGGAACAACTTGGAAAATGATGACAGAATTTTCTTTTTTGGGTGAACTATCCCTTTAAAGGGCTGTGCAGAATCAGTACAGATGCAGGACAGTAATGGATATTCATTAGACAGTCTGTTTACTCTCTGGAGCTGAGGAACACAGTCAGAAGGGACTCCAGTTCACTGCAGCCTCCAATCAAATGCTAATAAACCATATAGTGCACAGTCCAATTCACCAACATGCAGGCCTGTGCTGAGGCTCTCAGTGGTGCTAACTGTTCTGTGACGCAGAGAGCATGGTCTGAGGCATATCAAGGCTTGGGTTTTTGATACTTAATGTAGATATTTTGGTTGTGTGTTTTGTGTTTTTTTTGTAGGAAAAGCACAAGCTAATGAGCAACGCTACACCAAGTTAAAGGAGAAATACACAGAGCTGGTCCAGAGCCACGCTGACCTGCTGAGGAAGGTGAATTGATGTCCTTGCACCTACATTTAGTTCACACACTGCCTGTATATGAATATATGTGTATTTTTATAGGGCATATGATCACATTAATACATGCAATTAAAGAATTAACAAGTGTTTAATGCAATTATATATATATATATATATATATATATACCACCGTTCAAAGGTTTGGGGTCAATAAGATTTTGAAACAAGTCTCTCATGCTCACAAATGCTGCATTTATTTGATCATAAATACAGAAATATTATATTTTGAAATATTATAATTTGAAATAACTGTTTTCTATTTTGTAATCTGTTCGATGTAATTTATTCATGTGATGCAAATCTGAATTTTCAGCATCATTACTCCAGTCTTCAATGTCACATTATCCTTCAGAACCCATTCTAATCTGCTGCTTAAAAATATTTCTTATTATTATCAATGGTGAAAACAGTTGTGCTGCTTAATATTTTTGTGTAAATATAGTTAATTATTTAGGTAATAGTTATTTTTTTTCCTGTTCTGTTAATTCTTTAATAGAAAGTTCAAAAGAACTAATCGCATGCGTTAACGCGTTAACGTTGACAGCCCTAATATATATATATATATATATATGTGTGTGTGTGTGTGTGTGTGTGTGTGTGTGTATTTCATTTTTCATTTATTCCACATTTCCTTCACATTGGAAATGGAAGGTCAAGCACATTGGGTTGTGGGATGCAGTATCTCACTCAGCATCCTTGTTTTGGCAAATGCAGTCGGTATTCTGTGTTTTCCATGTAGATAGTAGATGGAGAAATTTGCATAGTGCACATACACAGTGTGCACACTATATACTGCTCACTTGAGCTCCAGTGTCAGGCCTGTCAGTATACTTGCAGGTGGTTTAGCTTCTTCACCAGACTTTTTCCCCTGCAGACTCTGCTCTATTTCTTACACAGATGAAACTTGGCACTCTGGTCCTCTGCCATGCTTAGAGGCTGTCATCACACTCACTGCCATACAGCAGCACGCTCTGATCCCACCGCAGAGACATCCTGACAGTGGGTGCCACGTCCTTGGGAAAAGAACTGGGTCAGCCAAGAGTCTTGGCTCTGTGCTAAACTGTACATGTCTATGTGTTTCTCAGAATGCCGAGGTGACGCGTCAGATGACGGTGGCCCGTGCCGCCCAGGACGAGGTGGAGAATGTGAAAAAAGAGATGCAGGACAGATTGAAAGCCGCTCAGGATGCTACCAGTCAGCAGGTCGGACACAAACCACATGCGCGCGCACACACACACACACACTTCCTCTGCGTGATGTATCCGTAGTATGCTTGTCTTACACTTCCCTATCCTCATGTATGTACACGAGTAGGAGAAGGCTCAGTTAGAGCAGCTTCAAGCTCTACAAGCCGAGCTCATGTCCAGCAGATCTGAACTAGAGACCCTGAAGAGTACCGTCACCTCCTCCCAACAGGTGGGACCTCACCCTCTACCCATCATTCTCTTCCTTTTCACCTCTGTCATGAATCCATCTCCATTCTTTGTCCTAATACTGTATAAAGGGGTCATGAACTGTACATTTTTTACATTTTATAATGTTCTCTGAGGTCAACTTATAATGTTAGCAAACTTTTAAATTAAAAAACACCATAATAGGTTAATATTCTATTCTATTTTTGACCCTCTCTTTGAAACACGCCGTTTTGATAGGCATGCCGCATTCAAGACTTGGAAGTGAATGCCCACGGCTGTGATTAGCTAACAGTTTTGCATATTAAAATAATAAATGGACACTGCTGTGATGTACTCTGAAAACAATATGAATCATTTTGTTTAAAAATGTGTAAATACTCTGTAAATATCAAACAATCTGTAACAGACAAAGCAATAGAGAGACATGGTAAAAACATAGTTACTCACACTTGTGACATTACCAGATCCTTGAGCAATGCCAAGAAACCATTTCAAACACAATAAACACCTTATATATATATATATACTGTACAGACCCAGTTTACAGACCTCTTATTAGCCAGCTTGTTATTCAGAGTCTTGTAATGCTTGGATGAATCTCTATCATTTTCTTGCTTGAGTAATCCTGTGTTTGCATCTGTCTCATATTTACTTGCCTCCTCCTACGTGTGTGAATTTGTGGGCGGAGCTAAAGATGCTTAACTTAAACTTACAAGATGTTTTTGAAGTACAATAAACTCTTTCATGTCAAAAGTTGAAGCGGAAGTTTCATTTCTCAGTTCATGACCCCTTTAAAGAAATGTCGAATCTTAACCCTCTTCCATACATCCCTGTTCAGCTCTCAGCCCAGCACAGGTTCCATGTATCACTGTCTCTGCTGTTAGTCTAGCGCAGGTAAACATGGTGATTCTGTGGGGTGCTGAATTACCTGAGTTAATGTGTCCAGACTGCATGTGGGAGGTGATATGTCACCCCGCCTCCCCCTCCATCCCACTTTCTTCTGTCACCTGCACACCTGCTGCACCACCTCAACTGCTGCCTCAACTCAAGACATCTGTCCTCAAAACACTGACACGGTTAACATCTATAGCATGACTGTATCAGTTTCACTTTTAATAAGCTTTATAGAGTGTTGCAGGGATGATGTATTTTTAGGTAAAAACCCTGAAACAAAGTAGCAATTTAGCACTTCCAGTTCTATCATTCTGAAGGTTTTCGGTTAAATGCCTGAAATTTCTGTGGTTAATGTGGTTAATTCTGTGGTCTGTGGTTAACACAAGCTCAAGATATTTTCATGTTTTATTCTACAACATAAAATACATAACTAATATTCCCTTGTGATTTAAAAAAAAAAAGCTTTTACTTGTCTTGAAAAAAGCGGTTGCTATAAAGTGGCTATATGGGACTACAGAGATTGTCGGAGACATTAAATGTAATCATGCCAAACAAAATGAATGTTTAATGGTGAATGACGTTGAAGTCTTGTGACCATGGTGTAGTTTGTTTATATTCTGTGTTTAACTTTTTACTTCTGGAGATTACATCTAGGCTTCAAAATTCCTAATAGTTGTGTTAATTTGTGGAGTTTATCTTGATGAACAAAACATTCATAAAATTTTGTTGGTCGCAGAGCTTATTTTTTGCAAAAATCCAAAATTCCTGTTGGGTTTTTGTTGAGGGAACCAGGGTGAGCTGGGTTGGCCTATGTAATTATGTCAACACTGCAGTGCTCTAATGGTATGGCTATGACGGATCTGTATCTCGCACCTTTTGCAGCGTCCCGCACATGTGCGCCGTGTTATTAACCCCTGTGCATCAATTTAAAAAAGTTACACACAGGTTCATAGAGGACAAAAATATTAATAACAAAAAAAAATGTTAAGCTTGGAAGTACAGACTTAAGTTTGGTCTCATTTTAAAGAAGACCCTTGACAGATTATTGTTAAAGTTAAAAAGAAGTTGTAAAAAAATTGAAACCAAAAAAGTTATAGAGGTTTAAGTTTATGAAAATGATTTATGAGCAATTTGTTATATAAAATATATATTTTATAAAACATTTTGAACTTGATAGAGAATCAAAGCCATAAATCTAAACAAAATGTGTTCCAAATTTGAGGTTGATATCTCAAAAATGAGCTTTTAGTAAGGTTTTGTTTGGGTGCAGTACCAAACTTTTCCCATTAGATTCCAGCAAAGCTCCGCTGGCGTACACAGTAGAGTATAATTTCTCTCTCTCAAACATTACAGGTGCGCACACACAAACACACAAAAATTTTATTTAGGACACACAATACAAACCACACTCTAATATCCATACCAACATACCCACACAATTATAGCTGCATAATTTATCCATTTGACTCTATAATATGCATAAGCAGAAAACAGGAATAAAGCGAGTATTTGCTTTATACGCCAAACTTGAAAAAATGGCACCATCTAGTAAAAAATTTTAAAAATTTAAATTTTGAAGACTTGCCAACAGAATGAAAGCTTATTAACAAATATTGCATCATTTTATAGTTAAATGGCCCTGGAATTAAAAATCGCAGTTTTAATGGGTTTCAATGAGGACATTTTTGTCCTTAAGGTCCTGAGAGGAACTATTTTTTGTACCTAGTTACTAGTGTAAAATAGATTTATTAAAGGAAATTAGGGTGAAATATTAAAATTCCAATAAAAATACACACCTGTGCCAAAATGTATGCAGTTGGCATTAACACAGGTAAAATTATCTAAAAAAACAAAACTGAAAAAGACAAAAATGTCCATAAGGTCGCACAAGGGTTAATACGCCGTGTCAATTCAAAAAGAATTTCAACTTTTACATGCAGTGCAGTCCATCAATATCAGTTCCAAAACAGTGGACCAATCAGAAGGTCCCAGACGTGGGGCAAGTGTGAGGTTTTGTTTACAGTAGCAAGTTGGCATGGCAACAGTTTTATTTGACGGCAACATGGTGGAGGCGGCATTCTGCGCTGCGCTTTTTTAAAAACCATTCCTGAGTCTTGCGTTTTTAGATGCAAAGATGCGTTCTGTGTGAACAGTCCCTAACTCTTCTATTTTCAGTATCTCTGACTTTTTTCATGTCTAACCCTCATTCTCTTTTACTATTTTAGTATTATTTATATACTATTATAGTATTTATTAATATTTTGAATTAGCTTTTATTTTTATATTTTCATTTTAGTTTTAGTAATTTTGTTATATTTTATTTCAGCTTTTTCAATGAATGAAAATGATTTTTAATATTTATAGTTAACAGTAACATTAGTTTCTTGTGATTTCATGATTTTTGTTCTCAATAAAATGTCACATTAAATCTTGTAATTGACAACTTTATTCACTCTCTTCGTATAGTCGAATGAGCAGCTCGGTACTCAGCTGTCTGCTCTAGAGAGTGAGAAGGCGGGGCTTATGGAGACTGTATCTCAGAAGGAGGCGGAGCTGGCCAGTTTGGGGGTGGAGTTAGAGCGTGTGCAGAGCAGTCTGACCAATGAGAGGGAGAGTGGTGTGAAAGCTGCTGAGGCCCTGCAGAACCAACTCAATGAGAAGGTGGAATATTCTGTGTTTACATGTTGATTGTATTTGTCCTGTTACAATAGTGGCTTTGTATGCATTCAGATTCATTATATCAGAAGAAATACGCTGTAAATATGACAAACATGGAGTCTAAAATGCCTGTTTTCATTGTCTTTCTATCTGTAGGAGAGTCGTGAGCAGTCTCTGGAGAGTGAGTTGGTCTCTCTGCGCTGGGCGGCTCTGCGAGCAGCTCTGGAGGAGGCGGGAAGGATCGTACAGGACTGCCTGAATCAGCTAGAGGACCCCGCACACATAAGCTGCACCAGTTCAGCCGGTCAGTGACCAGCTCAAATGACCCTAAACCCTCCCACTGATTACACCACACACAGCAGGAATTGCCCTACAAGTGCGTAATAAATATTAAAAGACCTTCTTGTGTGTGTAGATTACCTGGTGTCCAGGTGCCAGGTGGCTCTGGACTGCGTGGAGAGGCTGCAGTCGGCCAGAGTCGGCTTTGTATCAGATAACGCAGGTGAATTACACTCTCATTTCCCCTCTCAACTAGCGTTCATCAATGTACCATTGACTCCAGCAGTGTTGCGAAAGTTAATATGAAACTGTAGCTTTACAAGATAAAAGT
Source organism: Sinocyclocheilus anshuiensis (assembly GCF_001515605.1). Lineage (NCBI taxonomy): Eukaryota > Metazoa > Chordata > Actinopteri > Cypriniformes > Cyprinidae > Sinocyclocheilus > Sinocyclocheilus anshuiensis. The sequence goes on from NW_015549644.1 coordinate 610,974, forward strand.
TACACGTCATTTAAAGTAGTTAAAGAACAAGCAACGTTACCCTCTTGAAAAAATAGTTGGCTTAATTGAAGCTGCTTAAAGAGAACTATATATTAACATTCACATATTTTGGGGTCAGTAAGATTTTTAAAACTTTTTAAAAGAAGTCCCTTATTTTCACCAAGGCTGCATTTATTTGATAAAGTAGAATACAGTAGTAACAGTGTTATTGTGATTTTTTTTTTCCCCATATATTTTAAAATGTAACTTATTCCTGTGATGGCAAAGCTGAATTTAATGCATCCTTGCTGAATAGAAGTTAATAATTTTGTTAAAAATCTTACTGTCCTCAAAGTAGTTTTGAGCAGTAGTATAATGAAAAAGAAAAAGAACGAAATGAAAAAAAAAATAAATAAAAAAAAATACAATTTTTCTGACTTTTAGCAATGACTTTTATTCTACTAGTGTCATTTTTTGTAGTTCATCATATAAACATTTCAAGATCG
>NW_015549644.1:611834-628207 GCF_001515605.1 Sinocyclocheilus anshuiensis
TAAGTTATGATTTTTACAATTTTAAAATATCAAATTTATTTGTCAAAAAGTGACAGAGTCCTAGAGGGTTAAAAAAAAAAAAAAAAAAAAAAAAAAAATATATATATATATACAGAAATATAAAAAACATTTTTCTCAAAAAAAAATAACATGAACAGAATTTATTGATTAACTCATTTTGGAGTCTAGTTTTTTTAATTGAACTTTCTGAACAAACTGAAATATTAAAACCATATCTGATTCAACTTTGAAATGACGGTACTCGAGACAAAGGGGGAGCATTCTGTCAGGCTGTTTCTTTAGCTCTCTTACTAGTAAGGCTGCACAATACATCATGACACATCCATAGTTTAGTGATTTGTCATGCTACTCTGCTAAATGTTGGAAAAACGCAGTACTGAGTCAAATCTACACAATTTTAAAGCCAGCTGAGCTACTTCAACACTATTGAAAACTTTTTTTATTCCATCACTGTTCTTCACTCAAAATGCACAAGTTAAAAAAAAACACACACAATTCAACTAAGGATATACCTTTTAAAAATCCATTACCAAAAATGATTCACCATGAATGCATGCAGGCTTCATTTCATCACTTTTGTTGACACTCAGTCTATTGAGATGAGAGGCACTCATATGTTTCTCACTGATTTCCCTGTATGTGTGTGATAGATGTGTCTGGACTGGTGCGGGCGGTGACTCAGTTCGCTCACCTGGTGGGCGATGTCATCGTGCAGGGCAGTGCCACCTCCCACATGGTGCCGGTGGAGCAAGCTGACGGTGAGCACGAGACGTCAATCACCCGAACACCACAGATCCAAAAGAGCTTATGTAATCATATCAGCACAGCTGATGCACCTCTATGTAAATACTTCCTGAAAGACACATTCATTGACACTGTATCGACCAATCGGCATCCAGAACCAGAACTATCCGTTTGATATAGGCAGCATAAATGTCATTTCTGTTATTAAACTGATTAATATTTTACAGCACCACTGTGTCCACATATAGAGAGACGTCCAAGAATATGACTTTCTGTTTGATTCTCCATACATCAGGAAGGCCATTAGTGTCACTGCGGTTCTGTTAATAACTCCTTTGCCGGAGGTCTAATGTTTTCGGTAGAGCTGCTTTAAAAGAACTTGACGTAACTCAAAGCGGCTAATATGCGGTTCCCACGCACATGAGTGATCACGTCACAGTCGTACATGGCAGGAAATGTGTGTCTGGCCGAGCGTATGTGGAGTGTCTGCAGGTGACAGATGGCTCGTCTGACTGCTCTCTGCTTTCTGTCTTTGTCTTTATCTGTCTGTGGGCAGCATTGGCAGACAACGTGAAGGCGTGTGGTGCGGAGGCCTTGGCGTTGCTCTGCCAGCTCAAGGAGCAGAAGTCTATGGGGACGGCAGACTGCAGCCGGCTGAGGGCGGCACTAGATACCGTGATGGCCTTGGGCGAGGTGAGTTGAGCCACTGAGAGACAGTACTTGTTTTAATATAATAGCACAGTGGATTGAAAAAAGCAGCATGTAATTGGTGGAGAGAATTTTTATTATTATTATTTTAATAATTATTATTTCTTACGGAGTCATTTAAATTAGGCCAAAACTAGAATGGAATACTTATTTCATGTTTACTGCATACCGTAAGTTATATTCCGTGTAATACCCAGTGTTATTTTAGTATTATTTATGTATTATTATAGTATTTATTCATATTGTGAATTGGCTTTTAGGATACACTTTTTTTTTTTTGCAGTGTCCTTGTTACAGTGTAATTATACATTTAAGTTCTGAGTAATATTAATTAATTGCATGATTATCAGGGGTGCTCCGATTGATCGGCTACCGATCATTATCGGCCGATAATCACGTTGGGATGTTCGATCGGCGGTCTCTAAAAGGCCGATCTCATGATATACACGCTGAATTAAAGTGACAGCACATTGTTTGCAGTACTTTTTGGCTTTTTGGCTTTAAAAAGATCGGTATCGGTGATCGGTATCGGCAGATACTGCTTTCTGTGATCGCGATCGGTGATCGGCCTCAAAAATCATGATCCGAGCACCCCTAATTATTATGCATGATTATGCATAATTTATTGTTATTACTATAGTACGTACATGTAGCTTCTAACAAGGACACTGTAAAATACTGTAGTGTTACCAGTTTTCGATTTTATATTTTCAGTTTTCTTTTTAATTTTGGTTTTAGTAATTTTGTGCTTTTGTCATTTTTATTATTTTTAAATATTTCTTAATTTTATTAATAATTTAAGTACTTTAAATTATTTTCAGTTAGTTGCCAATGCAACATTTCTATTATTTTAAAGGGGTCATATGATGTTGCTAAAAAGAACATTATTTTGCGTATTTGGTGTAGTGAAATGTGTTTATGCAGTTTAAGGTTAAAAAAACACATTATTTTCCACATACTGTACATTATTGTTTCTCCTCTATGCCCCGCCTTTCTGAAACACGTCAATTTTTAGAAAGCTCATCGGTCTGAAAAGCAAGGTGTGCTGTGATTGGCCAGCTATCCAGTGCGTTATGATTGACCGAATACCTCAAGCGTGTGACGGAAATGTTACGCCCCTTACCATATTGTGATGATGCCCTGTCCGGCCGGAGCGACGATTCAAAAACATGAAAACCCATTATAAACGAGGCATTCGTTAATACAACAGCGAGAATCAAAGTTACGCCTTCTTTCTTTGCGTGAACATTTGGGCGGCGTTATGCAAATCTTCCCACATGTGGATATGTGGGGGCGTGTTAGAACGAGCCGTTTTAGGTAGGCGTGGCTGACTCTTAACTTTTATAAAGAATATCTCTTTGGATTTGAGACTTTAGTCTTTGCAACTTTACAGATCTTCTTTATGCACCAAGAGCTTGTAACACTCCAGAGAGAAAGGAAAAATTGAAATTGCATCATATGACTCCTTTAATATTTTGTGATTTCAGTAAAAAAAACAAAAAACAATTAGTAACAGTTTTAGCTAACAACATTATACACCAATAAACATCATTGAGAGTAGTATGCTACATTGCATACTTAATTCACCAAGTTGCCATCTGATCAGATGAGTCAAGAAGGAGGGGTTTAATAATTTGCAACTGATATTCAGATTAATTTTTCACATTAGAAATAGAAAGTCAAGTGTAATATGCCTTAATATTTGGCACTCCGATCAATCTCCGAGTCAAGAAAGCGATTTTAATATCACAGATGATTTATCACAGTGTGCTCTGGTTATATGCTGCACATTTTAGCATTCAGAATGTATCATCCAGGTATTCCATGAGTATGCATATTACATAATGCAGAAATAGATGTAGTATGCTATTTTGTTTTCTCGGAGCAGAAGTTGCGTCCTCGGGGCCTGGAGCTGCAGCAAGGGGAGCTGGGAGATCTGGTGGAGCAGGAGATGGCAGCCACATCGGCAGCTGTGGAGTCAGCCGCTGCCAGGATTGAGGTAATCAGATGGCTCCCTGCTCTCCCTGTCCTACAGACAGATGCTTAATAAAACATGAAGCGCTCCAATCTACTCCTCTAATGTTTTTCCCCTTTGCTCTCAAACAGGAAATGCTCAATAAGTCCAGGGCGGTTGACACTGGAATCAAAATGGAAGTCAATGAAAGGTCAGACAGACTGAGCCACATGTGTTTTTCATATAAATAATGTTTTTTACGATTACTGTTACAGTTACTAAAGCACTTTTACAGATTTGATTTGGTTGATGTTCCTCAGTGGATTTGGGTATTCAGTGATCAAAATGTCACCATGCTGAGCTTATTTCACTTGGACAGCGCTGCACGTTTGCATTCACCCAGACGCATTAGCGGACCCACCCCAGTGCATACGAAACAGGCCTGAGTATTTAAATGTTGCTCTCTGTCGCCCCCTGCAGGATCTTGGCGTCCTGCACAGATCTCATGCAGGCCATCAAAGTGCTGGTGCTGTCCTCCAAAGACCTGCAGAGGGACATCGTGGAGAGCGGCAAGGTGAGTCAACGTATCTAGCAGTTCTAGGAAACCTCGAGCTTAAATTGGCAGAAACAGGTGTTAATGAAGTTGCTGCTGTGTTCACAGGGGGCCGCATCTATGAAGGAGTTCTACGCTAAGAATTCCCGATGGACAGAAGGTCTGATTTCCGCCTCCAAGGCTGTAGGTTGGGGCGCAACCATGTTGGTGTGAGTATTTTAGACAGTGAAAAAATAACAATGTTTGTCATTTTTGGGGGATGCTGTTACATAGTGATTAAAAATCTCAGTGGGTAACAGAAAGCTTATAGGTTTTAGGACCCTATAAAATCAGTTTTATGTTTCCATTTTATTTATTTATTTCTGTTTTTTTTTAATAAATTCTGTTTTTATTTTTTCGTAAATTCTGTGTTCTTCATTTTAATGGTTTCATTACATTTGAATCATTAAAAAGCATGTCTATTAAATTGAATTCATACAAGTTGAACAATTTAATAAATGTATCACAATTTTAATAACAGGGCCCTATTAAATTGGTTTATTTTTTTACATGGCCCTTTTTTATTTTTTTTTTATAAATTCTTCTTTACTTTTTATATATTTTATAGATATGTTTTAAGATGTTTTAAGCAAATTTATCATCAAAAAATGTGCCAATCAAATCAATCCATAAAACTTGTAATCAAATGAAAATATAAAAATTCATTTATAACAAAACGTTGCATTTTTATTTTTTGCCAAATGAAGTGCTGCACAACAGATGTTTACTGTATAAATTAAAATGGGGATAAAAAAATATCTCGATTGTGTGAAATTCCTTTAAAAAAATGTTAATTAATTGCCGCTCATTCACTCTGTCGCATAGAACATGTAGACTTTATATTTCTTTTTGCGATTTAATAATCAAGGACATTAGTGCATAAACAATTTTGTCCAGGAATTGCCCAATTCTGTGACATTTCACAGTATACAGTAAATTCCATTTTATCGACTGGATTTTGCAATTCTGGAGCCTGCGTTTTCCGCATTGTTTAAATCATTGGGCCCTACGGTTTTTAATCCTAAACTAGTTGATCTATGAACTATCACCATTGTGCTGCCTCCAGTAAAGATTTTTTTTCTTTCTGCAGTGATGCAGCTGATCAGGTGGTGCAAGGCACGGGCAAGTTTGAGGAGCTGATGGTGTGTTCACATGAGATCGCCGCCAGCACGGCTCAGCTGGTCGCAGCATCTAAGGTACAACAACAAATTGGCACTTGAATTAACTTTAAAGCCCTATGATGGCAAGGAAGATATATAATCCATTTTATCTCTTCAGGTAAAAGCGGACAAGGACAGTCCAAACCTTTCCCGTCTTCGGCAGGCCTCCAAAGGGGTCACCCAGGCCACCGCGGGAGTCGTGGCATCAACCAAGTCTGGCAAGTCTCAGATCGAGGACACAGGTGAGGTTTACAGCACAATCTTTTCAGCTCATCCTCCTGACTCAACATTCTCAGACACGTTTAGCTTTGCTGCTCATTTGGGAAATTCAGGCTCGAATTATGCTTGCAACGTTTCCCCCATAATTTCTTGTCATTTCTCCATTATTCATTAAATAAGAGCCTGAAGAAAGTAGTAACAGTGGCGGCAGCCTCATTTTACTTCTCATTGACCTCCACAGTCACATTGCCCCATTTCACATTTAACTATAGCTATGAAAACTGGTTTAGGGTGCCCTCCAGAGATACAGGAATGAGCAAGTCAACACAGTTAGCCTCTCCTTCACACAAGCTCTTGTGCTGACCCTCTTCTCTGGAGGCAAGACATTTAAACAACATTGACCAGTCACATGGAGTCAGTGACATTGTGTGTCCTTTTATATTCAGTAAGGATGCATTAAATTGATAAAAAAGTGACAGTAAAAACATAATGGTACAAAAGATTTTTATTTCATATAAATGCTCTTTTCAACTTTCTATTCATTCAAATCCGAGAAAAATGTATCCTGGGTTTCTACAGACACGAATTAATATTATATAAATGAAATATTAAACAGTACAACTGTTTTCAAAATTGATGATAAAAAATCATCTTGAGCATCAAATCAGCAGATTAGAATGATTTCTGAAGGATCATGTGACACTGAAGACTGGAGTGATGATGCTGAAAATTCAGCTTTGCATCACAGGAATAATAATAATAAATAAAAATAAATAACTAATATATATATATATATATAACTTTTTTTTAAGAACAGGTAGCCTGTAATTCACATCACAGCCTGGTGAAATCATGATTTGCTTCTTAAAATCGAAAGATATACATATTCTCATTCTAAAGAATTTTATTAGACAAAAACACCTGCTAACAAGAAAATCATCTCAATAGTCTGAAAGCTGTTAGACATGAATTAAAAGCCATAAAAATTCAGTTTCGATGCTAAATTCTCTCTGTTTCAGAAACTATGGACTTTTCCGCAATGACACTCACTCAGATCAAGAGGCAAGAGATGGACGCACAGGTGAGAGTGTATTAATCTGTTTCACATGTATTTGTGCAAGTATGTGAACAAATCTGACCATTTAACGTGTGTCAGGTGCTGGTGCTGGAGCTGGAGACCCGACTGCAGAAAGAGAGGGAGCGACTGGGTGAACTGAGGAAGAAGCATTACGAGCTCGCTGGCGTCGCAGAGGGCTGGGGAGGGGAGGAAGAGGGTAAGACCCCCAATAACACCACAAACAGCTGTCTGTCAACAACACAATACCGTCTGACCATCTGCCAAAACTGCTTCCTCCTCAAAAATCTTCCCAGAATTCCCTAGCCAATGGAGTGGATTGAGATTTGTCGGGCTGACAATGGAGTATCAAGCTAATTAGTGGTGCAGAGGGTGTGTTGTGTTTGCTCGTACGTAATTCGCTGTCTGTCTTTTGTGTTTGTCCGCAGGAACGGGTTGAGACTCATCGTGTTCTGTGCAGCAGCCCTACAGACGGGGTGCTTGACATCTTTATACACACACTATCTTTCCCTTCTCCCTTTTTTGTTGTACTTTTTAATTCTTTTGATTTCTTTATTGTACATTAAAGCCAAATAAAAGGTGCTTTTTTTCTAACTTGCTCCCTCCCCAGCCTGTGGAGTCTGGAGACTTGAGGAGTGTAATGGTATTGTGTGACTAAGGGGGAGGGAGAGAAGGAAGTGGATGGGACACCTAGTGGACAGAAAGGGAAGTGTAGGCTCGCTGAACTGTCTGAGTATTTCAAGTCCTCTTCCTCCTCATACGGAATGGAGAATCTTTCCCATCCCCGACCATTTAGAACAATCCCGTCTCTCCGTGAAACATCCCATGATGCATTGCACAAGGGTGAGTCGTCCCATTTTGCAGGATATGACACTGTGCTGTGATTCTTCCGGACTCAACTTTTACAAACAGCAGCAGTGTGTGACTTCCACCTCTCAAACACATTCCTTAATGTCGCATAGGATTGCCCTCGTCTGGGTCCGTCCTTCTCTAGTCCCCTAGCAGTGGTCACTGGACTAAAAAGAGTGCTTTGGACATAATAGCTGATGACCTACTGTGGACTAACACCTGAAAACACTAGCAAACTCAATCGAGACTCACTTTTTCTGTATTTAGTTTTTTTTTTTTTATGTTAAGCTTTACTTTGATTATGTTCCCAAGGCATTCACTTTATAAGAAACCCTAAATAGATTTAATCCACTGGCTTTTTACTGTTCCACCATGTTGACTTATAGGGACAAACTGCTAAATAGCTCATCTAACGTATGATATTTCAACAAAACTGTGTCCTGATGCGTTTCACCAGTTTCAAGTCCATGACTGAATATGAACTGACTGTTTTTGTGAGACCTCACGTCGGGCTGGAGCTCATTGTTTTTGTTTTAATAGCTCTATTTAGGTCTTAGTTAGTTCAGCACAAATAGATATGGCACCATATTGTATTAGTAATGGTCCATAAAACGGTCCCGTACGGTTTACACGCTGTTAATACGACAGTATCTGTTAATTCCTGTTGTCTTCTTCCAGCTCCACATATGTGCACCCCTTCACACTGAGGCGAGGAGAGATGTCCGTGCCTTTCAAAAGGGAAAAAGGGTCACATTCCCTGAAAAAGACATTTAAAATCGTGATCTCAGTAGCATTAGGACAGTGTTTTAAAGTTGTAGTTTGGTATTGTGAACTGAGATCATGAAATCAGTAGAGTGTGGTGTGAGAACAGATGTAGCCATCCCTGTGTTCAACTCTGGTGTGTTTCATTTTGATTTTTGAGCTTCCCTTTTACAACTGGATATCTAAAAGAAAGAAGAAATGGTACGGAGCCCCTAAGGTTTAAATTATATAATTTTATTTATAGTAATATTTTAATTAAAATATTCATATATATATATACATATATATATATATATATATATATATATATATGCTTATTTTAATTAAAATATTACTATAAATAAAATTATATAATTTAAACCTTAGGGGCTCCGTACCATTTCTTCTTTCTTTTAGATATCCAGTTGTAAAAGGGAAGCTCAAAAATCAAAATGAAACACACCAGAGTTGAACACAGGGATGGCTACATCTGTTCTCACACCACACTCTACTGATTTCATGATCTCAGTTCACAATACCAAACTACAACTTTAAAACACTGTCCTAATGCTACTGAGATCACGATTTTAAATGTCTTTTTCAGGGAATGTGACCCTTTTTCCCTTTTGAAAGGCACGGACATCTCTCCTCGCCTCAGTGTGAAGGGGTGCACATATGTGGAGCTGGAAGAAGACAACAGGAATTAACAGATACTGTCGTATTAACAGCGTGTAAACCGTACGGGACCGTTTTATGGACCATTACTAATACAATATGGTGCCATATCTATTTGTGCTGAACTAACTAAGACCTAAATAGAGCTATTAAAACAAAAACAATGAGCTCCAGCCCGACGTGAGGTCTCACAAAAACAGTCAGTTCATATTCAGTCATGGACTTGAAACTGGCGAAACGCATCAGGACAATATCATATGTTAGATGAGCTATTTCGCAGTTTGTCCCTATAAGTCAACATGGTGGAACAGTAAAAAGCCATATATATATATATATATATATATATATGCTTAATTTTCTTTACGCAAAATAGAATGAATTTTTGGACATTTCTTGACCATTTTCATGAGATTCACACAAAATGGAGTTGCATGAAGAATGTTAAGTAAAATGTATTGGGTTCAAGAAGGCTGTTCACTTCTGTCAAAGCAATGTAGACCACATAGCCTTGTAGACCACCACTGTCTGCCAGCAGCACAGCTCTCACCAGGGCTCGCAGGGACTTGCAGTCTTGTAGTCATCTACAAAATGAGATTCACACAAAATGGAGATGCATGAAGAATGTTAAGTAAAATGTATTGGGTTCAAGAAGTCTGTTCACTTCTGTCAAAGCAATGTAGACCACATAGCCTTGTAGACCACCACTGTCTGCCAGCAGCACAGCTCTCACCAGGGCTCGCAGGGACTTGCAGTCTTGTAGTCATCTACAAACCAGGGTTACCTCAACTTCTCCACAAACTACCAGTCAGTAACTACAAAAGAGAAAATGATTGAGTTTAGGGTCCCGTAGACTCAATATAAACATGCGTTGACTAAACCATGAGTGCGCGCGCGCGTGTGTGTTCTTTAATACTAATATAACGTGTGTGTGTGTTTGGGTGGATGCTGGGTGACTGAGATATGATATATAGGTTACTGTATATCCCTTTTGTTGTTATGTCTTAATGCCCTCATATTGTTTCACTCATTGCACTGCTTTGGCTGTTATGTTAAGTTGCGACACTGGGTATTTAATTTCCGTTTTTTTGGAGTGTCATCATCACCTCCGGTAATGGTTTATTTCACCGTTTCGATTCGGTTGTCTAGTCTAGTTCAGCCAGCCTCTAAACTGCCTCTCACTTTTGTTAATGGAAAAAAAACAAGACCGCTCAGTAACATTTTGGAGAATATCTTTGTATGATATATACTAAAACTATGTGTGTGGGTTTGTTTTATTTTTCAGTTTTTAAATAAATATTTCACTCATTGATATAAATGCTAGTTGTTTTGTCTTGATTCCGCTTGCGTGGATTTTTGTGTTATGCCATAATAATTGATATTACAGTCTGCATTGTTGAGGTTTTTGGAGGCCAGAGGGAAACATTTCGACGCAAGTTTGTGTAATTATTCAGATTAAGCAACCGGTGAGTTATTCAGTTACGTAAAATGATTTGTTCGAGCAATAATAACGACTGAATCTGTTGACTTGTTGAAGATTATCCCACATGGTGTCACTAATTATTATAGCCTGAGTTCATACAGGTCAGAGAAGCTCATCTAGTGTTTGTCTAGTCTAAAACTATAACACTTTCTTCGATCCCGAATTTACTGTTTCCACTCTCATATGTGAATAAACAGAACAAATCAGAAAAGCAGGTAAAAACAGTATGTTAATATGAAAAGAATGGATACAAATAGTTGTTCGTTTGATTTCTTCTAGCTACATAAAAACAAAGTACACATAGGCATTTTTTAAAACGTACATCTTTGTTCCTTATTTACCCCTAAATGGTACATATTAGTACCTTCAAGGTAGGCCTACATATTAGTAATTTTTTACAAAGTACTTCTAAAAGGCTACCACCTCAATTACAGTTTTGTACATTGTCCTCATTAATAATCAGAAAGTGGACTGTAAGCCCAATATTTCATCTGTTGTCCCTGGACAGTTCTTAAAAAGGCAAATTAAAGTTAGAATAAGTCACATATATGACATATGAATGCATCAATTAATTTATACCATTCCAATACATTTTGGAGAATATATTGGCACATTCGGGTGCATGCATAAACAGAATGGGGAAAAAAAATCTTTGCATTTGTCACACACACCAGATCAAGTCAAGGGAGTTGTTTATTATCCACTGATGTGGTGCATTACATGAACGTCAGGGAGAGAGTGTAAATATGTTTTGTTTTAATTGTAGCCTACGTAGTATATTGTTTAGTTCAAAATTTAAAATGTCCTTAAATTATATATAGTTATATAAATATTTATATAATTATATATTAGGCTATAGATAATATTTTGATTCCCAACCACCAGAGGTCATCATTGACTGACAGCCAAAACCTTAAAGGGATAGTTCACCCAAAAATGAAAATTTGATGTTTATCTGCTTATCCCCAGGGCATCCAAGATGTAGGTGACTTTGTTTCTTCAGTAAAACACAAACGAAGATTTTTAACTCAAACCGTTGCAGTCTGTCAGTCATATAATGGAAGTGAATGGGAATCACGGCTTTGAGAGTCAAAAAAACATACACAAACAAAACCAAATTAAACCCTGTGGTTTGTGGCGATACACTGATGTGTAAAGACACGAAACGATTGGTCTGTGCAAGAAACTGAACAGTATTTATATCGTTTTTTACCGCTAATGCACTGCAATGTCTGAACTGTCCTGAGCCCGTCCTCGACAGCCTGCGCGTGATGCGTCGTCTTCTTGCTTACGGCGGATTGCAGACTTATAAGTGCATTACCGCCACCTATCTCTCAAATGGACCATTGACACTCTGGCCATTTCTCAATACCAAGTACGCAAAGTTCGGAATTGTGTCCTCGGTAGTTTGGACTTCGCAAGTTCGACTCGGAAGTGCGAACTCCTGAGGACGCAAGTTCGGTAATTCTGCAAATGGAACAGCAGAGTACTTGATAACGTCAGTCAGTCACTCCGGTTATCTTCACTGTATGTATACAATACGACGAAATATGATATCAAACACCACTACATCTTTTCGTTTTCTTTTAAACATAGGCCTATTAATAGCCGCAAAAATGTAATTCGGGGAACGTACATACATTACAGTGAAACGAAATATATCAAACAGCATTGCCTCTTTTCTGTTTCATTTAAAATATTATTAGCCACAAAAAATGTGGTTCATGCAACGCGTACACGCATTACAATAAAACGAAATTATATCAAACACCACTGCCTTTTCGTTTTCTTCAAAATATAAAACAAAACCCTTTTCGTTTTCATTTTAAAAATATAAAACATATTAATATGTGGTTTAGGTAATATGTGCACACATACTCTGATTATCTTCACTGAATGTATAATAAAATGAAATATGACAAGCACAACTCTGCCTTTTTTGTTAAATGTCAGTTTTAATGAACAATAATAGCCATTACAAAAGTATAACTATAAAGTATGAGACTTATGTAATAGGAAGTAAGACAAAAGCAAACAATTCAGTCAAATGTATGCAACAAGTCCGTGCTGTATTACGATTGATAAATAAATAATTTATGAAACATAACTTTGTGCTCAGCCAAAACGATATGACCTGGAAGAAATAATAGATTCATGAGACCAAAGATTGCCTGTTAGATTTACCCCAAATGAATTATATCTCATGTTTAACCACTACAGAGACATCAGAGCCAGCAGCAAATGTCAGAAGGGACTAGCCGGGGTGAGGCTGCTCTCAGCGGGATACATGAGCACTGATCCTTGATAAAAGGGGCGGAGCAAGAACACATCCGGGATTTGAACTGTACTTGTCTAGATGTGAACTTTGAATTGGAACAGTACTTGGGTGACGACTGATGACGTTTCACAAGTCCACGAGATCACGAGTACAGACAAGAACGCATATTGAGAAACGGCTTCTATCTACAATCTCAATTAGGAGTGTCAGTGGTTCGTTTCAGAGATAGGTGGCGGTAATGCACTTATAAGTCTGCGATCCTCCGTAAAGCAAGAAGAAGAAGAAAACGTGTCAAGCGCCGGCTGTCGAGGACGCACTCAGGACAGTTCAGACATTGCAGTTTCGTTTGTGTTTTACTGAAGAAACTGGGGGGATAAGCAGATAAACATCAAATTTTCATTTTTGGGTGAACTATCCCTTTAATGACCTCGTTTGCAGCGTTTTCGGATGCTATTTGTATAATTGTTATGGTCTTTTTGCACAGGATAAGCAATATATAGAAATCGTTAATATGTGTACTGCATACTGCTGACACGGATACCCCACACACAATTAAAGAAATGTTTAACATGAACACATATCTGGGATTATTAGCCGAAACTGAATATTACAATACAAGTCTCCATTTCAATATTGCATTATAATTAATACTTCTAATTAAAAATTAAGATCTACAATGCGATCTTGCTCGGAGAGACATGCTTGGAAATAAAGTTATTTCTGACTGTCGCAAGTAGGCTATAAGTTGTGAAGCGCGTAAATTTGATTTGCTGATGTTTTTAATTGACCAACGTCCACATCATGGCTTTTTACTAGCATGACAGTTTGCATAGGAATTGGGTCTTTGAATAAAACTTTGTCACATGTAATACACGTTGAAGTGTTCATTTGCTGATCTGATGTTCGCTATTGTAATAAAATAATAATAAAAAAATAACTTTACTCTTTAAGTTAAATAAACCTTCACATGCTTAGGACGTTTGCGTTTTAAGAATGTACAAGGAAACTTGAAATAGGCCTACAAATTCCTGACTGGTTAAGATAGGCTAATGTTTACTCATTCAAAAAAAAAAAAAAAAAGATTTCTTATTCAATAGAATTTGTGGGAATCCCAATACGGCAGTGGCTTTACTTATGACGTCTGAACATGAAGCAAAAAGCAATAAATATACCGACCGTTCTAAAATAGAATCTTCCTTATGCAGATTACTAATATGCTGCAAAGTGTCGATTGGGAAAAAGGAGAGGACAAGGGAGTTGAGTACTGAGTACGAGTATAACTATTGAGTACATGTATTTAAAAATCTCCCAGTGCAGTAATTAGAGCTGCAGCTTTGCCCAACAAAGTGCAATGCAGCGTGTAATCTTCAAACGACTACCTGACTTCAGTCAGATTACCTTTAGCCAGCAATCAGGGCAGGTTTTCTTTGGCCTAACTGCTGCTTTTGTTCGGAGTGGTGGGTTAACTGTGCACTGTGGGTTTAAAAACCCATCATCCTTCATTGATGAACTGATCTCAACCTTCCAGAAGATGAGTTTCAGTAATGAGACTCAAAAAGTTGGAGCAGCATCACTGTCATATTCTATATGTCAGGGTCAAACCCTAGCTTTTGGGCAGAGCCCTATTCACAGTCAGACCCCAACCTTCTGCAAGCCCCCTGCCTACGGTCAGACCCGAGCCTTCCAGCAGACCCCTGCTCGAGGTCAGACCTGCACTTTTGGGCAGACCTCTGCTCACGGTCCAACCCCAACCTTCTGGAAGACCCCTGCTTCCAGTCAGGTCCAAGCATTTGGACAGACCCCTGCTCATGGTTGGACTTCAGCTTTCCGGCAGGCTCCCGCCTTTGAGGGTGCTAAGACTGGGCAACGTTCATCCTCCATAGATAAACTGACTGCAGCCTTTCAGAGAATAAGATTGAGTGTCACGACATGCTCCCGCAAACACCCTGCTTCTGCTTTATGCAGGCTGGTAGGTACAGTTATATCACAGTCCTGAGCATAACTAGCATTATATTACTTTTTAAAATATAGTGTTCAATCTAATCCATTGAATCACTGTTCTTTAAAAGGGAATGGATACAGATGATACTGCGAAGATGTCAAGACCTTGCAAAAGACCCAGATGCTTTTAGTTCACGTCCACGACTTTTCTGTGTTAATGCCTAATAAAAGAATAAATATATATTCATATGACATCCATTTCATGGATTTATGTTAATTTAATTATGACAGTTTCTAAGGTGAAGTATGTCATTTCTGTGCTAACCCATAAGGCTATATATATATATATTTTTTTTTTTGACAATATACTGTAGATACTGTATATTTACATTAAAATATTTAAAAAATAAAAAAAAACTAGGAAATGCATTTGAACATTTTTATTAGAGAGAAATACTATAAAAAGACTTGCTTCATTGTCTCTGCACATTAAACTGGGATAAGAGAAAATATTTTACCATTATATGTCACCATTATCTTTTTATACTATTTGTTTTTAATATTTGTATTTTTGTTTGCACTTGTCATCTGAAAATAATGTTGTTAATATTTATAATATCATTATTAACATTTTATTTTAATTAAACATCTTTGTCACAATTTCAATGAAAAATTGTGGAGCATAACGATTTATATGATTTAATATACTAGGGTGTTGAACCACTAATTTACATACATGATTTTAATTAGTAATTAATTTGAACCTGGATGGTCAAATGAACATGATGGAGGTTCGAGGACAGATCAATGGCATTGATATCAATTGAATGAAAGGAGTCATCTGTGATGGACTGCATCTGCTTCTGCTTTCCTTATTGGGTGTGTGCTCAAATAAGAATAATTATGAACACACTGAAAAAACACAAACATATAGCATGTATCAACCAGGTGTGATTGATAGCTCAAACAAACTGAAACAATTCCTATTATTTTAACTAACAAAGATTACAAACATGTCATTCAAATCCCAAAATTTGATCATAATGAGGCAACTAGGTATCGTCTCAGAATGTAACTCGTTAATCTTCATTCAACAGTTGTGTTTATGCAGGATTTTTTGCATTTTGCTGAAAAGTTCAATACAGATTTTACTTCACAATATGGGGCATATTGTAACAATAAATAATCACTGGAGTAAAAATTGTGACAACTAGGCCTGGTCTCTCCTATAATAATAATGTCAGTGCTGTAGTCACCTGTTATTTATTATTATTATTATTATTAATTTGATTAATTATTTCCTGTACGGTATAAAGCATTCAAGCATAATGGTCTTTGCATTCAAGACATTTGGCAGATGCTCTTAAAAAGTAAAAGGGATACAATAGGGAACAAAGTATAATGACTACTGTAATTTGCTGTCCTAATGGCCTGTCAGACAGCTATACACTAAAGACAGCAAAACAAAAAGAGAGCTTTGATTTTGTCTTGCAGTGGTTTATTCAGGTTGCTGTCTACAAAATTACTGACACATGCAATCTTTCCTAAATAATCACTGCCTTTTGATAATCATTTGAAATAAATACAACAGTTTCTTTAATGAAAATCAGAAAACTCACTTTAACCTCTTTCATAACAATACGTTTTCTCAGAAATATATCTACATTTATTGTACATACTGAAAACACTGAGACATAATGCCACATTGTGAGGAAATCATGCCATCTTTTGGACAGTTTCGGTAGTGCGTTATTATGTATTGTAAGTCAATTCTTGGCAGTAATATTTCTTAACTGGAAAGTGTTTAAAATCTTTAATCTTCTTACTAAGTGTTTAAGTCTTTCATCTCTAGAATGCCATCATTGCTGATGAACGAGATGGTCTGTCTGTCTGTCTATCTATCTATCTATCTATCTATCTATCTCTCTCTCTCTCT
>NW_015549644.1:628389-630830 GCF_001515605.1 Sinocyclocheilus anshuiensis
TATCTCTCTCTCTCTCTCTCTCTCTCTCTCTCTCTCTCTCTCTCTCTCTCTCTCTCTCTCTCTCGTTCTTTCTATCAATCTATCACATACACTCTCCACAGCCCTCAATGCACACCACAGGAATAAATCAATCTGTATAATCTTAAACAAATACAGAGCTTACCACAATCCTTAATCCACAGGGAAAATTCGGCCCGGTTTAATTCTATGCCTCCCAGTGAGATTGTTTACAGCAAACTTGGCTGAAGTATATGGTGTAGTGGACACTGGTTTTGCTTCAATTTTACTTTAAGTGAAATTTGAGATTTACTGATCTAAGTTATTGAAATGAAACATAGTGTATTTCCGAGGTTCAAAATAAAATCCTCTTGAATGCCCACAATCAGATCACAGTGCATTAGGATAACTGCAATTTGCCACTTGCTCATCTCATGTCACTCTTTGAATCTCTTGTGCTTTCTCTGTTCACTGTGTCAATGCACCAGTCTGTGTGAGTCTCTGCTGCAGAGTTTTGACTCACTGAACAGCTCTGCTATTTTTAGCCTCTGCAGCTCACACTCCATCAGGTTACAGCAAGCCTTGCCTTCACCACAAGGGCTGAACACCAAACCGAGAAGAAAGGATGGCTTACGGAAAGATGCTTGTGAATGTTGTCTCTGTTAAATAGGAAGGGTGGGGATGGGTGGTCACTCAAAACAGTCAGCCTACCGTAAAAATATCAGACTATGCCAAGCGCTGGCATTTTAAACGGATAGTTCACCCAAAAAGCATGTTTTGTAATTATTTATGCACCATCATACTGATCAACACAAAACAGACAAAAAGAGAAGTTTTGAAGAATCTTCATGCTGCTCAGTTCCATATAATAAAAGAGGATGGGAACTGGGGCTGGCGAACTCTAAAAGGTATAAAAGTACACCATAAGGCATAATAAGCATAATAATGACCCATATGCTATTTCAAGTCTTCTTAAGCCATACGATAACTTTTCAGAGAAACACACTGAAATTCTTGTTTGACAGCCACTGGTCACCATTCACTTTTATTGTCTGAAAAAGCTTGGAACTTCTCCTTTTGTGTTCCACAGAAGAAAGGTACTCATATTTTTGGGTGAACTATCCCTTTAAGGGTTTGCTTTTGCCCACAGTCTTATGTTCAGAGTAAACGTTACATAAAAGCGCTGCTTCTGGACAAGGAGGCAGATACAGATGTGAGGTCATTGGCCAAAAAAAGACGGTTCTCCCTGAGGACTGCACTTTCATCAGCCAATAAACAAAACCCGATCCGCTCGGAGCGCCATCATTCCTTGCTGCAGTCTGATGTTTCAGGAACATGAGCACTTGATGTTCTTTGTTTGATTTTCTGCTGAGTCACTACATCCCAAGACACTTCATCCTAGGGCTGGATACAGCACCTCTGCTTCTGTGTGCTGCTCATATTCCTGCATTTATTCACTTAAAAATGCATCATCATTTACTCATCTCACGTTCTCTCTGACTTTCTCACTTCTGTGGAATACAAAAGGAGATATTTAGCAGAATGTCTGAGTTGCTCTTTTCCATACAATGACCGTGAGTAAAAACAAACAAAACATTCACCATTAAAATTACATTAATAATTCAATTGTGCATATTTCAGGCAGGCCTTTCAGGTCCTCTGTTATAAAGTAGCTTGGTGTTTGAAATTTAAACTGACCTTTGGGGTTTTTTTTCACTCTGACATTGTATAATTGTCACAAATCGCCCCTAGGGGCAGTTGCACAGAATTTTCAAATTGGTCATGAAGCAGCCACTGCCCTCTACTTATTCGTAATGTTAAAAAAGGGGCCATATGATGCAATTTCAAGTTTTCCTTTCTCTTTGGAGTGTTACAAGCTGTTCGTGCATAGATAAGATCCCTAAAGTGAAAACCCAAAGAGATATTCTTTATAAAAGTTAAGACTCGTCCACGCCCTCCTAAAACGGCTCGTTCTAACACGCCCCCACATGTCTACCTCACTGTGTGGGAAGATTTGCATAACACCGCCCAAATGTTCACACAAAGAAAGAAGGCGTAACTTTTATTCTTGCTGTAGTATTGTTGCTGCCGCCGCCATGTCGTGAAGACGCTGTGTTTCGTTGTGAAAGCGAAACTACTTTGTTTGGTCTTCCAAAAGAGGACACAACTAGAAATCAGTGGTTAAGTTGTATTTACAACACTGTTCTAGAACAGTTCAACCCAAATATTCGTGTGTGTGCAACACATTTTTATGGAGGATTGTTTCCTGGGAGAGTAGCCTACAATGCCGTCTGTGCTCAAAGGCTGTTTCTATAAAGTGGGGCAATTCCAACTTTGCAAGGACAGTCTGGTGCTTCTGACTCACAGCCTGTAAGTACGTTTTCATATTTAAGGAATTTGCCACTGACGATTCAAATGCGAGTTTTGAGCAGTGTAGAGTAGTG
>NW_015549644.1:630878-633275 GCF_001515605.1 Sinocyclocheilus anshuiensis
GCAACGCGTAAAAAGACAGTATAAGTCATTATAATCAGTAATTATGTCCCCACTGAATGCAACAAATGCCTTGTTTGTAACGGGTTTTATTGGTTTTGTCTTGTCACGCCGAAACACGGCATCACAGTATGGTAAGGGGTGTAACATTTCCGTCACACCCCTTTAAAAAACATGAACAATGAATGTATGAATATAGCCATGAAAAAAAGACCATCAATAGGCCTACTTCTAGGACTAATTAACATAAATATTTAATTCTAAAATTTTCAGACAAATTTATTTATAACAACCCATTTTACAGAAATAGTGTTTAAAAAATAATGTTTTAGTGGAGAAACATTGGAAATATTTATTTTGCAATTCTCATTTTGCACATAGGTTTCGACCATAGATATATAGATATATATATATACATAGATGCCTCATTAGTGTCTGTTTCAGTGGGCCACTATTGATAGTTTTCACGTGACGTCACACCCTTATAGGAACGCCCACCTGGAGGGCAAAACGAAGCTTTGCTCCACTGACCGCCAGTTATTTTTACACAGATTGTAGTAATGTAGTAAAACGCAGATATTAAAAGGCGAAATTCAGTAAACACCTTATTGATTATGTATATTTTGTACAGGCAAGCAGATGGACCCAGAATATATATACACAATATGCAAAGTTTCACATTAAATGGTTTCCCATAGAAAACCATTATAAGGAAAACACTGAACCATTAAGCGGATTGCGTTCATATTCCGGCCTCATGTAAACTGTGCATCATTAATATGGTGATTACTGATTTTGTTCTTTTAATATGACCGTTTTAAATATATTACGGCACTTTAAGTGTTTTTACATCGTTTTGTCGCACTGTTAATGATTGAAATATGGCCGCGGGTGCTTAATATGGATTGCAAATGGCCAAAACTTTTTGTTCACATACCTTTGTTTTATTGTTTTGATCTAAATATTTGCGGCTGGGAAACAGATGGAACATTAGAGGCTTGTGCTGCAGTTCTGTGGATGTTTTGCTCCAAGTCTTCGAGCCTTTATGCCTGAGAAACTATTACCACTCGAATAGTGCTAATGACATGAGGGTGAGTACATGATGACGAAACTGGTTGAACTATTTATTTTAGTGTTTCACAAAATGTTGTGGCTTGCACTCAGCTCCCTGACTAACACTGACATTATTTGCGATGGTGTAACTTCCCTGCTGTTTAATCACCGTGCTGAGGGAACGGCTATACAAGACATATGGCATTAAAGACTACTCTTGCACAAGCAATAATCGGAGGACTCGGAACAGAGGATACCGTGATAAACCAGTATTATTTTCCATCTACATATTCATCCATCAACTACCAGAGAGCTGGGTAATCAACTGTAGGTGATATTATTCGCCCACACACTCAGCAGAGCAACACCCAACCCGACAGACCTTAAATAACCTTAAGCTGGCTGCAGTGCACACTAGACGATTTTCAAATCTTAAAAGATGTTAAAACCATGGGAGACCACAGACATTAAGACAGTTCAAACGATTTTTAGCCTTATAATCCTCTGAATGCGCACACACACTAGATGATTCGACCAGACCAGGAGACCACACACTTGATGAATGTAGGAACGATTTCAGAGTGACACGAGATCTCACGGACACTCGCGAGATCAAACGTGACTAGAGAAGAAAAACAAATAGAGGACAATCGATGTACAGTGAAAAACAAAGCATAGAAAAGAATATGGTTGATGTTCTCTGCTTTCATGGCATGTTTGTGTCTTCTTCTTCTACTTCTTTTAATTTTATTGACGGTTGGCAAACCAACTTAAAGGTGCATTTACTGCCACCTACTGGACTGGAGCGTGGGCAGTACTTTGAAAGAAAGGACAAGGAAAAAAAAAAAACAACAACAACAAAAGAAAAAAAATTGTTTGATATTTACGATTTGAGTTCGGCGACGCTCCGTCTCGATGTGGCGCAGATAAATAATCGTAATGACACCACACAATAGAGGATTTTTTTGGACAAAAAAATCGCTTGCGACAAGCCGCGAATCGGGCCACACCCCCCGATCGTTCGGGGGTGCAAATCGGGCTTAAAATCGGCCTTAAAATCCTCTAGTGTGCGGCCAGCCTAAGTTCAGGAACATGCATTGTGGAAGTAAATAAGGTTGTGAAGTCTGAAACGACATTGAGACGAGCAGCATCTTAAAGAATAAAGCGTGACAGCATGCATGTATCTGGTCCTGCGGAGAGAGTCCAAATGACTGGATTATTACCATAGAATGCCTTGTCTGCTAGGACCCATGCTCCGCTAACCCCCCTCCCAGAATCAGATTGAGTCTGGAGGCCTGGAGAGAGCAGACTGATTCATTCAGGGTACAATCGCCTCTTACCAACCAT
>NW_015549644.1:633827-635435 GCF_001515605.1 Sinocyclocheilus anshuiensis
CAGTGAATCTCAACCTTTTGGCATACTGGACCCCAGTCCAATTCAGAACCATCCTCAAGGACCCCCAGAACAAAATGGACTCATCTATCATTTGTGTCTTTGTGAGGACCAAATGCAGTCAAGTATAATTCAAGTTAGTTGACTTGTCCATATTTCACCATATCATCAGCTATATTGGATTTTTCTTTCATGGGAACATGTCATGCCAAAATATACAACATTTATACAAAAATTCATACTTTATACAGACCCCCTGGCCTTACGTCAAGGACCACTAGGGGTCCACGGACCCCTGGTTGAGAAACACTGCTCTAGTGTGCGGCCAGCCTTAGGCAGTGGGCTGCGTGAGATAAACATGGGGCCCAGACACTGAATGACACCAGCCCTCCACAGACACACACTTGCACTGCCTCCTCCGCAACTTGAGGAGAGAGAGAGCCAGTTGCTAGGAGACACGGCCCCCAGTGCAAACACAGAGCCATCTGTAGGGCAACTGAAAGGCTGGCACACTCCCTGGAACAACAGAGGAGTGGAGAGCAGCCACCATCTTGTATTTTAAGCTCGTCCATATTGAAATAATGCTGTTTGTAAGAGTGAGCCCACATCTGGATTTTTACCTCAATTGCAGTGTTGAAGGTAGGACTGAAGTGTGCTAAGCCTGAATTTAAAATTTTTAACTTTTAGTTTAAAGACAAAACATAGAAGTCCTTCAAGCAATATTTCACACACAATGAAAATGATTTACTTAGGTTAGTTACAGTAATCTCATTCCAAACTTGTTAGATAATCTTTCTTCTGTGGAACATAAAAGGAGAAGTTTAGCAGAATGTCAAAGCTGCTCTTTTGCATACAATGAAAAACAAAAAAACATATAAATTGACCATATGACTTATACCCTGTAATCTAAGTCTTCTTAAAGGGACATTTCACCCAAAAATGAAAATTCTGACATTTACTCACCTTCATGTCATTCCAAACCTGTACAACTTTCTTCCCTGGAACATAAAAGAGAATATTTTGAGAAATGTCTTTTTATTTTATTTTATTGTGAATAGGAAAAAAAATATTTAACAAATAACAACTTTAAAATTTTGGTGTACTGTACATTTGAGCCCTGCTCCATTTTCGGTATATGGAAAAGAACGGCTTGGATAGGCTAAATATCTCCTTTTGTGTTCCTCAAAAGAAAAGTATCACATTTAGTGTAAGTAAATGATTACAGAATTTTCTTTAAAATTCTTTAAAAACAGCATGTAGTTTTGATGAGAAGTGTTTACAAAAATAAAAACATCAGGCAAATCAATATTTGAGTTTTAATGACATTTTAAATCAATGTTGAATCAATGTTGTCCAATAACATTATCCTCTCCTCGTCCATTTATAAAATACACTACAGTTGAAACTTCTAACTGGAATACAAAAGTAGTAAAGTTTGGTGTCCAGACATAAAGCGTGATAATGCTCAGATAACAAATGCAACAATTTAATCCCTGACACAGATGAAAATCAGTTATGGTGAATAAATATGTTTATGTACATATATATTACCACAAGTAATTTCAATTATGTGTCAGTAAAACATGTCAAGAAGCTTGTCTATACACAATC
>NW_015549644.1:635567-656585 GCF_001515605.1 Sinocyclocheilus anshuiensis
GGCCGTGTACAGTCTCATCTTTTGTCCTTATTACCCCAAGGAGTCCACTAACAAGCAAGAACAGTCAGTACAAATGAACACAGTGAGACTGAGAGCAGCACAAACTGTTGGAACATGGAATACAGACACAAAGATGTTCAGATACAACACCTTGTAAACTGCTATACACAAAGGTTTACATTCATTTAATTAATGTTTCATCCAAAATCAGTAAGATGGTAGTTTTATGCAGAAAGCATGATGATAAACTTGACCTTTCTTAGATGGTTAAAAGGAATAATTCTCATTGTAAATTCTAATTTTTGGATGAACTACTTAAATAATGAATAATAATAATCCACTCAAAAATGAAAATTTGCTGAAAATCTACTTACCCTCAGGCCACCCAAAATGTAAAAGAGTTTGTTTTTTCATCAGAACAGATTTGGAGAAATTTAGCATCACAGCACTTGCTCACCAAGTGATCCTCTGCAGTGAATGGGTGCCGTCAGAATGAGAGTCCAGACAGCTGATAAAAACATCACAATAATCCACAAGTAATCCACACGACTCCAGTCTATCAATTAACGTCTTGTGAAGTGAAAAGCTGTGTTTGTAAGAAACAAATCCATCAAAGCATTCTAAATTTAAACAGTTGCTCCAATGAAAAAAAATAAATAAATTACTTGTGGATTATTGTTATGTTTTTATCAGCTGTTTGGACTCTCATTCTGACGGCACCCATTCACTGCAGAGGATCCATTGGTGAGCAAGTGATATAATGCAAAATTTCTGCAAATCTGTTCCGATGAAGAAACAAACTCATCTACATCTTGAAAGAAATTAATCTTGATTTTTGGGGGAACTATTCCTTTAAGCCCTGTTTGTTGGTCCGTCAGAGCTCCATTCAGAGATTGCTCCATGCCAGTCCTCCTCACTGGCGCAGATGGTGCAAATCTGAATTCGCAAAGGTCAGCCTGGTAGTTTCTCATTGACACATAGTGGAGAAAGCCCCATCAGCTCGGCAAACTCGTGACCCTGATCCTCCCAAGCACAACGCACCCTCTGAGCCCTGCCTTATGTCATATATGCGTATGAATAGAGCCGCTTGTAGTATAAACCATCGGGCTGAGATGAGCGTGACATGCGATATGCTGTTGTTTTTACATACGTATGTCTGTACACCTTGTGTATGCATTCATGTATCTCAGTGTGCTCCCATGTGCCCGAGCAGACACACACACACATGCGCACGCTCTCCTCCAGACACACAAAGACCCCCCGGGGCGGCCCGCTCTCCTGGTTTCAGTCCGGTGAGGGACGTGTGTGTCAGCAGGAGATGGAGGGTAGAAGAGGGTTTAAGAGGGTAATGGCAAACCAAAGTCAGTCATTCACCCACACATTCACCATCCACCCGCTGCTCTCTCCAGGACGCCCGCTCAGTCCCAGCCATTGTCCTTGATCATGTGGGCGAGCTCGATAATGAACTTGCCTTCCTTGTACTTCTGACTGCTCTCAAAGGCATGTTCCTGGGGGCAGGAGGAAAGCGAGAAACGATATTGACTGAAAGACAAACTTGGATGTGAAACTTGTCATCATTTATAGGTCAGTAATATACTGTCCATGATAAGAAAAGAATATTTAAAAAAGAATTTTAATTTCATATAGTTGAGATTTTTTTTTGACGCCATTTTCAAGAAAAGTTACAATTTAATTACTCTAAAAATGTCATGTGGTGTAACCATCAAATAAAAGTAATAACAATATTTTCATTCCACCATACATTTGAGCGTATACATGTGTCAGACTCTGTTCCATGTTTTGTCTGTGTCTTGCTCCCCAGGTGTTCCTTTCCCATGTTTAATTTGTCCCAGGTGTTCCCCATGATGGTTCATGGATCCCAGGTGTGTCTCGTCATCCCCTCCTCCTGTGTGTATTTAAAGTGTTCCCAGTCCCTAGTTCTCTGTCCGCTGTGAACGTCTTCGTGTGAACGTCTTCCTGTGTTCGTCTCCCTTGGTTCCTTGGTGCAAATAAAGTCTTGTCAACATATTCTCCAGCGTCTCCTCGTCCCTCGTGTGTGTGTGCAACGTGACAACATGTTAATCATTATTTTCAAAAAAAGTTTTTTAAATATATTTTTCAAGGCAAATTTTTGTTTTTCAAATATCATGAATTATTAAATTAAAATATTATTATGTTTTATGGAGAGTCGCAGCACATGACATTTTTACAACCTGAACTTGCCTTGCCCTATCATAAAAAGGTCAAATTATGTCAAGTATGTCTGTAGGTGTTATGTTATTTGGTAACACTTTACAATAAGGTTCCATTTGTTAACTATATTTAATGCATTAAATAACATTAACAATGAGCAATATATTTGTTGCAATATTTATTATCTTTGTTAATATTAGTTAATAAAAACACAACTGTTCATTGTTAGTTCATGTTAGCTCAGGTCCATTAAATAACATTAACAGATATGATTTATTATTTTAATTATGTATGAGTAAATGTTGAAATCAACATTAACTACAATTAATAAATACTTTAGAAGTTTATTTATGTTAACTAATCTAGTTAAGTAACGTGGAACCTTATTGTAAAGAGTTACCTTTTATTTTTTCCTGCATGTTGGTTGGACCACGATTTTAATTAAAAAAAAATTAACAAGAAATAATAACATATAATGAGGACCGTTTTATCTCTGACATCTATTACGTTATTCCTCATCACCAAAATATAAACATTTTAATTCAGAAAAAAACAACAAAAAAACATGCTTATCATAGAAGCGATGTATTCAAGTCATGTATTTATAAATTGCATTTTAATGTATTTTTGAATAAATTATTAGGTAGGACAAACAAGTTTCACTAATGCATTTAAGATCCTGTTTGTCTTTTCTTTTTATAGCTGATGGATGCAGGCAGCAGGGAACACTCATCAGATTTCTGGAGAAGGGCACTGGGTCAAACTTCCCTGCTACTCTGAAACGCCTGCATTCATACTGACACAAATATCTGATGTGCTTATAAATAACCAGGCCACTATGGGAACCTATACTTGTTTGTGTGCTTATTGGTGTTTGCATCGGTCAAGACTCCATGTCAAGGGCGACCAGAAATCCACTAGTACTGAAAAAACAATTGGCATGCGGCACAGCTGCTGATTAAAAATGGACGCCATGCAAGGAATGTGTCCTGCTAAGACAAGCCTTTATGAGCAAGCTTTAACTCGCAAAGCCGTGCATATTAACATCGTGCTATTATCTCAAAGTGTCTGTGTCTTGCTCGGTCAATGCAAGCACATTCAGTTTCTTCAGGTAAATAAGGCTCCAAGTAGGTCATTTGTTAAGCACAGGTCTTGTTAGTGTCTATGGAAAACCTGAAAGGATAGTTCATCCAAAAATGAAAATTCTGTCTTCATTTACTCATTCTCATCTATGTATGACTTTCTTTCTTCAGTGGGGTCCAACATTTTTGGACCCCAATGACTTCATTATATGGACAAACACAGTTAAAACATTATTCAAAACATCTTCTTTTCTCCACCGAAGTCAATTTATTTTCATTTTTGGGTGAACTAATGTCCAATAATGTAAGCTACAGCATCTTACCAAAACAGTCATAATTTAGTTGTACATCACCATCTTCCACCGCCTCTCTGATCAAGACTTTGTTTTTGCAACCGTACCTTTAAGACTACTCTATGTAAATGACCTGTGCTATGATGTGACGTCACTTTTATCTACATGTACTCGAACTTTCCATGTGTTGTGAGTGTTTTCTTACATATTTCCACCCCAGTGTGGTTTTGCAGTTTTCGCAGTAGATGTCTGCCACTGCATGAAGGCCCGTGAGCAGAACCCTCTCCTCTGCAGGGCCACATCCTACGTTCACCCTGACGAAACCAGTGAGACACAGTCACGCACAGCAAGCTACAATTAGGTATAAGGTTCGTGGAAGCGTAGTAGACATGAACAGAGTTTATACACTAAGATTCAAAAGCTTGAGGTCAGGAGTTTTTTTTTTTTTTTTAAAGAAATTAATACCATTTTATTCCATTAAATTGATTAAGACTTACATTGCCACAAAATATTAGAATGATTTCTGAAGGCTCATGTGACACCGAAGACTGGAGTAATGTTTGCCATCAAAGGAATAAATTACATTTTAAAATATATTCAAATAGAAAACAGTTATTTTACATTTTAATAATATTTCACAATATTACCATTTTCTCTGTATTTTTAATCAGATAAATGCAGCTTTGGTGAGCAGAAGAGACTTCTTTCAAAAACACGACCCCAAAATTTTGAATAGTAGTGTGTATAACATACCACTTCCATATCAAACTCCTTCTAATACCAGAAATATACAATCAAATACCTGTATAAAAACAACTTACACAGAGTTGAACAGATATGCTCTGCCCTGACTTCCTTGAAAGGACTAAAAGAAAAAAAAAAACGCATTCCTTAGAGAATTGCATTTAATATCACATTCAAATGTTAATCTGAAACCTCAGTATCTGTACTAAAGAGTAGCCTTTCATCCGAGCAGAACTGATGTGACATTAAACAGCATGTGTTGATCTTCTGATCTATGAGCTTCATATGCTTAACAAGCATGTTTGTTCGTGTCCTGTTCCTGCACATGTTGTCAGGTCGTTAATTCTCGGCTCATTAATTACCTTGGAGATGAGCTCGTCATGGTTGGCGAGGTGTGCTCTGCAGTGGATACAGCTGTAGGTACGGTGGCAGCTGGGCAGGTACGCCTGGAAAGTTTTGGAGCGCGTCATGGTGACCATGGGCCGGGTCGGCGGGCGGTGCAAGAAGGGGCTGCCGGCCCAGGTCGGCTCACAAGGGAAGCACCGCAACACACAGGTGAGGGCCGTGGTGGGGCGGGGTGGGAGGTAGACACCTGCACACACACACACACACACACACACACACACACACACACACACAGGATGTCCTGGGGTGAGTATCACAGCTGTTGCATTGCACTGTTTGTTTGAGCGACCTCTGAGTCAACCAGTTTGAGTTTGGGACGGGACTATCTGTTGAACAAGGTTATATTACTATTGCTCAAACATAGCACTTTGGTAAGGTTAGGAACCAAGAACCAGTTCTTATTCAGAATCTATAACACTACTGAATTTACAGTGTGAATCATACAATTCCTGAAATAAATAATCTTATAAGAAGGAGCTTTTTAGTTAAAATGTAAACATACAGTGCAGCCATTGTAGTCCAAATGATTACCTAACAAATGACTCTGGTTCTTTTAAGTAAATCAAATACATACAGCTTACAACCACCAAGACTTAAAGCAGTGTAGTTATTGATTGATTGCTCATATGACAACATGTAGTTAAATATACATATGAATAGTTTTGTCAGTAGTATTTTATCAAATAAATGAATCATTGATATATGTTACCACCTTTTTTGTTTGTTTAGTTTTGGTTTGGCTATTTGAAATATAATTATTGAATTTAATTTATGTTGCCCGTAATGCCTGATAAAGTAGTGTTTATAGGCACAGTGCTGCTTTGTTTACAGTGGTTACCAGGGAAACAGCTCTATTTCTGCTGTTCGATAAGCGCCACCTGCTGACAGAGTGTGTATTTACATTTTCATTCTGCCGGTCTGCTGCTTTGTTCAGAACAATGCAAAAATCAGACAAAATTTTTTTTGTAAATCTTAACCAGTAGATGGAAAACAAGCTAATGTGCATTCCAGAAATCTCAACACTTCAGATAATAAGGAAGCCTATGTAGAATTGTTTATGGAGCAGATAAAATGCATATAATTTAGCAATTTGAATCATCCTTTTCTTAAAAAATTATTTTTAAAGGCTGAGATGTGAGGTTCATAAATTCTATTAAAACTTTTTTTTTGTCAAAACTTTATTTGAACATGTAGTGCATGTTAGTAGATAACTTATGTTGTAAGTCACCCAACTTATATTCTTTATTTGTTTAAAATGCGTTGGTTTTCGACATTAAAACTTGATTAAATTATCTCAGTGTGTGTTGAGTACTTTTTGAAGATTTCCAGCACATTTTAAAGTCCCCATGAAATCAAAATTAAAGTTTTTTGGGTGTTAGTATCAATATGTTAGTCTTAAGGTTATCTATAAGGCAGTGTGCTCCAAAACAGTGACAAAATTCGCATTTAGAAGATATAAGCATTCAAAGCTTGCAGTTCGTCACTTCCGCCAAAACGGTCGATGACGCTCAATGATTTTTTGACGTCACATCGTACTTCAGCTTCTCATCAAACTTTCTGTCCAATCAAATGCTCTCTAGAATCCGAAGCGCCCGCCCCCTACACTATAAAATAGACGCTGAAGCCGCAGCTGAAATCGGTCACTTGTCCACAGAATTAGTATTTTCTGTACAGTGAATGGCACGTAGTGCACTATATAGGGGACAGGGAACGATTCAAACAGTGTAAATATGCTTTCCATTGAGGAAAAAAAGAAGTCTGGATTCGCGCTGTCACGCTAACCACCGCACCGCACACACACTCTGCTCCGGGCCAGAGACACGATAGCACGGAGCAGATCACATGCGCGAGTCGGCGCAGACCACAAAATGTATCGGAGCTATTTGAATTCTACACAGAATGCTATATTTTATAGCAATATGGATGAGATTGTGGCTGGCATACCCTGTCAAATGCGGCTTTACGGAGCTCAACGGCTCTGAACGGCTCTAGCCCAAGCTGTGATATAAATGAACGAACGCTATTTTTATAAAAGGGGCGGGGCTGCTTGATATGTCCCGCCCTGTCTTCCTGTTTCAGTTAAAATGACGTCAACACATAGAGTAACGCTGCGTGTTTCTAAGCATTTCAGGGGACCTTTAACAATACTGTGATAATACTGATAACTGTGATCATTTTGGTCACTAATCGTGATATTACATTTTCATGCCATTTTAACTCTAATAACAATAGCTATGTTAAATAATTCGGCAAAATGTTTTAAAATTGATAAAAAACAAATTGAAGTAAACATGCAAATGTGCCATTAAATGATTGAAATTTACTTAAAATCTCAGGGGGTACTTAAAGTAAATAATTAAAAAACCCCTGCCATAAACATTGCCCTATCCCGCTCATATGGTATTAGTTTTATTTGTGCAGGTCTTAAAAAGGGTCATAAAAGCCTTAATTTTTTTTATCTGCATATACCCTGTAAATAGTGAAATAAAACTCCTTCCTTGATATTTGTGATTTTAAAATTCAAATTCAAGATTGACATTTCGACTCTTATTCAATTTTCTATATATAAAAAAATTGTCTTTTTTATGTGGGCTAGTTAAATTTATTTTGGGCTACCAAAATCTGAAGAGTGCCTGCCCGAAGGGCTACCCTAGGCTTGTTAAGAGCAAACTGGAAACATTCAATTTCTTAAAACTTTCTCTAAACTTTGGTGTATAACTTATCCCCATAGACTGTATAAAAACATGGACGTAGTGTCCGTGACGTCACCCGTAGGTTCCTGAAGAGGTTTTTGAAGCTCAAAGTGGGCAGGGGGAGGTTGCCGCTTGCTTATCCCGCACAATTGACACTATATCAACGATGCCTCAAATTCAATGTTGTTTTTGTTAACTAAAACTAAAACTGTTAAAATAATTTCTGTTAAATGCTGAAATAAAATAAAATTTAAATATTCGATGAAAAATGTAAAAAACTACTAACTGAACTAACTGAAATAAAGTTGAAGTACTAAAATTACATTAAATATTAGAATCAAGAAACATTAAAGATTAATATAAATATTAAAAAAACAAAAGCTAATAAAAACAACAACAGCACATAATAAACACACTAAAAAATATGAAAATAAAAGCTAATTATTCAAAACATTAATGAATGCTATAGTAGTATATAAATAATACTGCTTAATTGTGTGGCTTGTTGAAGGAAGGTGTGCTATTACTTTTTTAATAAAAGAGATATAGATGTAGAATAATATTTAATATAGATATCTAGATTCTTTGGTGTAGGCTCTTTACACCCACAACACCCTAACATCATGGTGGCCATTTCTGCATGATCAAACCCTCTTTCCATTTTGTTCAATAGTTGTGCAGATATTGCACACTTCACCTTTAAGAATGTCCAGTGGTTAGAAAGTGTGTTTGCATGCACCAGTCTGATGCTTTATTGTCATGTTACTCCTTCAGTCAGAGGGCTTTGTTGAGGCAGGGGTGAGCCTGTCTTAAGAGTCCAGAGCAAAAAGCAGCTCTTATGTTCTGTCCATTGTTTCCCCGCCAAAGCGTGGGGTTGGAGAATAAAGAGTCTACTGACAGATCGAAGCACTTTCCCACACAAACACACAACCGTCTGCTGGGGCAAACACACACCCGTACTGCAACACGTCCACAAATAAACTCTCTAGCATTCTGGTGACCCGCTCTCACCCCAGTTCCACACCCTGACCTGTGCGGGTATTTTAGGACCCCGCGAGTTTGCTCAGAACACGATGCTGAAAGACCCCGTGGTGTTTCCTTACAGTTTACTGCAAACCAAACGATGCATTTTGTGACACTGGTATGATAACTACATAATAGATGAGATAATGGATTTCTCTTTCTCTCACAGAAGCTTTGGGAGAGACTAAGTGGCTTTTATTTGTTCAAAGTTAATACTGGTTCCATCTCAATATTATATTTAAACTGAAATGTAAGCTATTTTGTATGAAAACGTGTGTGTGTGTGTGTGTGTGTGTGTGTGTGTTCACTACTCACTGCTGTGTGTGTGCAGTTGGATGGGATAAATGCAGAGCACAAATTCCAAGTATGGGACACAATCCTTGGCTACATGTCACATCACTTTCACTTATTTTATTCACACAGCTGCTAATTGAATCCAGGTACTGTATTGTCATAACAGACAGATCAATAAAAGCGAAGGGAGAGAGTCTCGGTATGGTTTCCTCATGCAGACAAAAACACATCAGATGAGCTCTGATCCGTGAACGCTGATGAAGCTTCAGGCACGACCAATTCAAATACTGATCACTGAAGCAACACTTAAACTGTGGTACAGATCACAAAGCTGGACACAAGCTAGATGGAAAGCAGCACATCTTATAAAGATGCTTTATAGTAATTTTATCAAGTGTATAGGTATAGTTCACACTAAAATGGAAATGCTGTCATCATTTATTCCTCCTCATGTTGTTCGAAACCTGTATGACTTTATTTATTCTGTGGAGCATTAAAGAAGATATTTTGAAGTTAAATCACTTCCACAGAATAAAGAAAGTCATACAGGTTTAGAACTATTATTTAAACTAAGATGAGGGCAAACGATTCAATAGGATTGTTCTGAGTGTTTTTTTAGGTCTGCAATGCTCAACATACTGTAGTACTAACACTACTAAGAACATAAATACCAGCATTAAAGGAATAATTCACCTATAAATGAAAATAAATTGGTCAGAATTTATTAACTCTCATGTCCTTCCAAACCCATATGCTGTTATTTTTCCATGGAACAACATTTTTTTAAATAAATTTTACAAAGCTCTTTCCTAATGACAGTTCGTACTGACCAGCGGCCGGTTTCATTAACTGCTTAGACTGCTTAAATTAATCATCTATCATTTTTCTTTAAGAATGCTCATAACTTTTTTATGTCAGTTACATAAAAATGTAGTTTGGTCAAATTTGAATCCTAAAAGTAAGACTGATTGACTACTGGTCAAACTAGGGTTGCCATGTCTGTGGTTTTACAGCGGAATTGGGCTACTTTTACACTGTTGCCGCAAGTTATTAGACTTAGTTATTAGACAAGTTAGACCGGGGAAAAATGTGATTGGGCTAGTTTTGAATATCAAACGGGCTGATTTTGTTTCACAGACCTGGTAACCCAGGGTCAAACTAGCTCTTAAGTCACAAGCTGCGTCCAAAGTAACGTTGCCTAGCAGGTACTACCATTTGGTTTAAAACTTACTTCACTACCATTAATAAAAACACATTCTATATAGTATGAATGAAATCCAGATAAACATTATCCGCCATGTCATCAATTGTCACATGACCTACCAGCTACTATTCACAACTCCTCTCCTGTGGCCTCATGGGATAGTAAAGTGTCCATCGAATGCATACTACTTTTCGCCTACTGTTTTTCGAAAACTTTGAATGAATTTGGACAAACTCATTTCACTCTTTTCGCATACTATATAGTATGGAAGTAGGCATATTTAGATGCAGCAACAGTCTTAACATAATGGCAAAAAAAAAGACAAAAAGCACCATTAAAATGTAGTCCCAATAACGTGTGTGCTATATTCCAAGTCTTCTGAAGCCATACTCTTTGTTTTATGGAAAGAGTTGCATGAGGATGTTTACTTCTGCATTCCATGGAAAAAATACCAGCATTTATGTCTTTTTTTTGGGGTGGTGAACAGTACCTTTAATTTTGTTAATTTGCCCCTTACTGTCTCCTGCTAAGTGCTCTGATGCATGTGTTGTGACAGAGGGGCTGTAGCACTCATCACTTTGAGGCCTGTGTAACATAAGGACCTTCCTTATGTAACCCGAAACAGCACTGATGGGGATAACCGCAGCTATAGAAAAGAGGGGAAAATGTGTGTCCTTGTGCGGCATCCCATCCTTCACTGGCTGTCCACCCTCTAGCGTCTTATTTTGTGATGCATTAACTGTAATTACTTTGAGTCAGGATTTCTAATCTGCATCTCTGAGATGATTTTTGCAACCTCCTCCCCACAACTATACTTTTATAATTTGGGGAAATGGTGCAATACGATGTTACGTCATAGCAAAATTATTAAACATCCCTTATAATTTCCTGAGTGGGTCATGAAAATTAAAATGTTCTGCTTTTTGTGATTATCCATTTCTGAGGGCTTGTATTTGCATTCATAAATGCAGTTTATTATGCATGGAGTGTCACAGTATAGTACAGTAGCTCAAGACCATGCAGGAAATACTATTGAAAAACGTAATCTCTGCAGACCGGATTGAATTTGACAGCGTTTCAGAAATTACTCGTCAGCATTTAAGCTCTCCGAATTTGATGGTGTAAGAGTGAAAGAGCTTGTTGAATATAAAACAGTTATCGATTCTTATTATTGTTTTATGTAATAACTCACTGTTTGAGTGCTGTGCTGTACTAAACCTCAGACAGTATGTGGGACTGGATTTCAGCCACACTGCACTACTGGCACTGTTTCCTCATGGCAGCCCAAGCATGCTTTCAAATTTGACCCCTGAGAACAGAACCATAAACAGCATTTTAAATGAATTTTTTGAGCCAATTACAACATACTACAGCAAATCAACACTAAAAATAACTCAACCTACTACACAATGCTGCAGTATAACTGTCATCACGTACTATTAATTCAGACCCATCAATGCTGTCTAGTTAGGGATCTTACTAGGTTTTGAAACAGACAATATAATATAAGTCCTTTATAGCCAAAAAGTCCATAAAAAGTGTCAAATCTGTGTGGTCATGAAGTGTAATGTTATAGTGGTGTGGGTCAGTTATACTAAATATTCTATTAAATGTCCTTTTATTTTTCGGAATATTCAATCAAAAAATTCTAAATATCAAATATGTTCTGGGTTATGCTATTCTATCAAATAATCAATTCTGTTTATACTGAAAATTCTATTGAAATTTGATTTAAAAATGTTCTACATAAATGTCTAAAATTTGTGCATAAAAACTGTATTCAGTTGTAGTAAATAATATTAGATAACATTCAATCAAAAAATTCTAAATATCAAAATATTTTGGTTATGCTGTTCTATCAAATAATCAAATCTGTTTATACTCAATATTCTATTGAAATTTGATTTTAAAAATGCTTTACGTGAATATATAAAATTTGTGCATAAAAATTGTATTCAGTTCTATTAAATTATACATCTTATTTATGATGAATATTCTATAACATTTTATTACATATTCTCATATTCATATTCTAAATATAGAATGCTCCACGAAATATTCTAAGTATTGAATGTTACTGAATGTTGATAATAAATTCATAATTAAAATATTCTATATATATATATATATATATATATATATGAGGTCTGTAATCAAATCCAATACTGCAATGTTTATCTCGCGGAGAACTCAGACATGACGCAGACTGGATAAAGTGCACACTAATGCTGCTCTAAATGCAGAAATGTCTTAATTTATGACTGATAACACTTACATGTCATGCAAACAGAGCGATTAAGGAGATCACAGTCAGAAATGATCCATGTGCCACTGCTGTTGCTGCAGTGATGCTGATGCTGCTGGTGGAAGTGACATCGGAGGTGTTAGACAAACAAGCATCAGCAGCACCACTGCGGACCTGCAGCACATCACACCATCCAGCATCTCCAGCACAACTATAATGCAACACTGTCATCATGACCTGATGCTCTCACACAGCTCACTGCCGATAGCAGTTCTCACAATTGACATAACGCAGGTGACTGTAGCAAACTTTCATATTTGACCACTCGTTAAAAATGTCTAGCTTTTACCTTTGAAAAGGAGAAATCGAGGTTGTGAGATAGTGGCACGTGCTCCTCTTCCGTGAAAGTCAAGCAGGATTCACGGTAAACTTTGCGTGTGCATTCCGATCGTGACAAATTCCCTCTCCCGCTTCTCTCGCGGTCAGTGTGGACGTGGTGCATGTAAACCAAGTTTTGTCTGGGCACGATCTCACTGTACATCACCTACAACGCGAATGACAACTGTTTCCACCAATCACTGAAAGGCAAACGCATAGCAACATTACGTTGATGGGTCAGAACGTGAAAAAAACAACCAATCATAATTTAGGCTGGTATGTAACCTGCAGAGCTAACTGAGTTTAGGCAGAATTTACCGTCCAAAAAAAAAAAAACTATTTTGTTCGTTCTGTATTGATTTTACTTTGGGGTTGAAGGTACAATCTACTTCGTTGTGTTCATTCTGTGATGAAATTGTTTTAAGGGCTTACCAAATATGTAGCCTAAGTATATTCTTTATTTTATAAGCTTTTTAAACAACATCTTGAAGTTCTTCAACACTAAACTCATTAGGAAATAGCAAGAAGGCATATATAATCGATGGCAAGTAATTAAATGTAAGGTTGAAGACGATTTCATGTTCCATACATTATTTATATTATGTTATGTCGTAGTATAGCCTATGTGTGTAATGATATACGTTCACAAACAGTGCTTATATTTCATACATGTCTGATTGGTTAGAGCAGTAATCTTCACTGTTTTTTTTCATGAGAGCAGCACTTATAGGACAAAGTTAATAGGAGAGCCACTTTTACTGCAAAGTATCAAAAGTTACATCCAGTCATAAATAGTCTGCTTCTCAATCTGTCATCCCTGAACATACAATATGCAATGCAATACAAAGGGGTTTATTTTTTAAAAGTTATTTATTGAAAGTTATTTGCTTCTACATTAGCCCATCATGTATCAAACCATCCAAGAGCACATTCGGCGTTAAGAGCTGGAAAGATCGCCAAAACAACTCATGTGGGCAGAGCAAGTTTAAATATCTTTCTAGTCTATATTTCCATCTTGTAATTCCGCTGTTTTGGGTATTTTTAAATATAAATTATTTGTAATAGAGCAGACACTGACTGTTGTTCGTGTAGCCTATTTATGTTCTCATTTAGCGAGACAGCAGACGCTGAAAACACTGCGCGCTTCAGTAGGCTATGTGTGTAGTAACCGAAACCGTGCGTCTGTGCCATTCATTCATAAAGAGACACGCAGGATTCTTTAAATGGTATTTTTGCAGCTTAATATTTACAGATACCAGTCAATATTGCGATTTGATTTAAGTGTAATGTACGGTGGCAGAGAAGTGCAAAGCAAATCACAAATCTGAAAACAAAATAACAAATTACAAATGCAAATGCAAGTCTAAAAAACTAAATAACAATTCAGAAAACACAACAACAATTCAGAAAACATTATAACAAGTCAGGCTGACTGGACGAGACATCTGTCAATCAACCTATACAGGAAGAACCAGCCGAAGAACAGCAGAGTCGTGGTTGTCATTGTGTTTTCTGACTTGTTATAATGTTTTCTGAATTGTTGTTGTGCTTTCTGAATTGTTATTTTGTTTTTTAGACTTGCATTTGCGTTTGTAATTTGTTATTTTGTTTTCAGAATTGTGATTTGTTTTGCACTTCTTTGTTACCGTAGTAATGACCTACTTTTGATTTATTCGCCCAAACTTTGACAAATTCCGTGACATTCGGCATTATACAGTGAATTCTGTTTTTAAGACTGGATTCCGCGATTCCGTTCGCGTTTTCCGCATCGCAGAAATCATAGGGCCATAATTATAATGGGTTCTATTGTCTTTTGTCACGTCGCAAGACAGGTTTTTTTTTAATGGCTTAGTTATAGCCTTGCTTGTTTTTAATGTTTTTATTAAATATCTGTATTGAGCATATCATCGCATAGACAGGTTTTTTTTAATGGCTTAGTTATAGCCTTGCTTGTTTTTAATGTTTTTATTAAATATCTGTATTGAGCATATCATCGCATTATTTACTGCCATCTGCCATGCGAGCCACAAATTAAAGCATGGCGAGCCGCGCAATGAGTAACACTGGGTTAGAGCAAGTTTTAGTTATTATCATAGAGCGCCCCCTTCTGGCCAATGCGTTTTGTTTTTTGTGCTCCAGTTAATGTCACTTTCATGTACCGGGGTTGATTTTTAAAGTAACAAATTTGTGTCCACTGTTAAACTTTTAAACTATGGCAATTTGGAATGTGTGCTTGAAGAGATATTGTAAAAGTCCACAGGCCCAAAAGAGTTTTATGGGGTTTTTAATTGCTTTGATAGCCCATAAAAACACAAAGGTAAAACATAGTCTGTTTAAATTCATTTATAAAATATATTTAATGGCAGTTTATTCACAAATACAAACAGAAATGTGCTGCTGATACCAAATATCCTCTATAATAACTAATCTTTGAATTACAGTACTATCATTTACATTTAAAACTGTGCACTGAATTCATACACAACCAATGAAAGTAGCTTGGAGAAAATATGAACTAGAAAATTAAACACAGCACAAAGCTAAGAGTTACTGCATCCATATACACTTCACAAAAGGGGGGAAACATCTGAACTCCACAAATGCTTGATTATCCAAAGTCTTAAGATCACCTCCATTCAGGAGTGAGTTACTGTCATGCCAATTCTGAATGCATTGTTTTTCATAGGAATTCCTTAAATGAGTGAGAAAATGTTTCTGTTTACCTTTCCCTCTCAATACAGCAAAACTGTAAAACCACCAACATTTTTAAGTTAACATCTTTTCCTGTTATTGCAAACGTACATTCAAAAGTCACATGACCACTATATACCACACTTGTTTGTAACCCAGTTACACTCCAGCACAACTTCATTCATCAGTGTATAATATACACAACCCGTCAAAAGCTTGGACACACTTGACTGACATTGTTTTTCATGATCACAAAACCTTTTGACCTAAAGGCTATTGCTTGAATACTTGAAATTGGTTTTAAAGATAAATAAAAAGTTTCCCTATGCATAATATTGTTCACTAATTTGACCTATATGTATTTTATTATTATATATGGATGAGTTGGAGCGGATATTAAAGGAAAAGCAGAAATAGGTTTTGAAGCAGCTCAAATATGAGTTTTCACTTGTATAAGATGTTTTTTAATCGTACATAGCTACCATACTTCTATTGGTGTTTTATTTTATAGTCTTGATTGTTATGTTGACATAGTAATAATGAAGATTGAGTTGGTGTGTCAAAACGTCTGACTGGTATATTAAACTACACTTAACAGTTCAAGCAACAGTGAGGCATCTTCTAAGCCACAACTTATCTCAAAATTGACAATCTCTTACTGACAAAATAAACAAATTTACAAAAACAAAATATACACATGACAGTAAACATAAAAATCTAATACCTTCTAATTATTGGTTTCTCAACAATTCCACAGTACACCCCCCTGAAACTAGTATTTATTTTTAGTGTCTTGGAAAAACTTAAGTGGCTTCGGTCTCGTCATTTAGACAATTAACTCTTTAGTGAGTTCAGTGTTATTGCAGAAACTGATGCACTGTAATAAAACAATCAACTGCAAGTCAATGATACAATGAAAGTGCCTGTAGAGTAAAAGTCACAGAAATGTCATGACGATCATGACATCACCCCTACATGATTGATATTTCATCATAACCTCAGCTTCTTATGAATCCTCCAGCTTTTTATGGATAGTGTATTGCTATGAACTTGAAGCTACAGAAGGATTTCAAGACATCCTGTATGCTCTAAAATGGCTCTGATGCTGATTGCAGATGAATGCAAAACTGATAGCTGCCACACCTACTCATACACATAAACATCAAAGAATGTTGGGTAATTAAAAGGCGCATTTAGAGGCCAAAGATCAGTGGAATAGCTAATTGATCATTTACTTTGGCCGACAAGTCTTATTTAGTGTAGCTGTTTTTCTCCATAAACTCCTTTAGCTTGGTGGGATAGTCTGTCATAATCCCTGTAGCCCCAAGGTCAAAGGCACGTTTGAAGTCCTCCTCGTCGTTCAACACCCAGACATACACCTGCGGTTGGAAAGGAAAAAACAAAGACCAGTGGAAAAGTCCCATGATGACGTTCCAGTCAAGAGCGAAATTCCATTCAAAGCTCCTGCCATCTGCTCATGCACATCATAGCACTCAAAGCAATGCTTACCCATCAAGTACATGTGGTGTATGACCTAAATCTCATTTGGAGTACTCACTTGTATTCCTCTGCTTGTCAGATGATCGAATAATGCTGTTCTCATGAGGAGCCTGAAAATACATCCATATTATAATTCCTGCATATTTACGACTCTAGTAAGTATTAGAATAACATGGGCTAAGCGTAAGCCTTTTAATGCTTGTAATTACTTTCATCACTAAGGCCAGAATGTGCAAAATCGCTAAAGCAGGCAGTTAACTGCTTTCCCATAAGAAACACATAAAGCGTGTTAAGTAAATATTTAGGTAAAAGGTTTATTGAGGCCAGATTGCACATAAACTTACGTGTCTGCCAGCCATGTTATGAAACGCTGACTCCGTTTCTGATGCTCAGGATCTTTGAGTCTGCAAGAGACAAAATTTGTATCACTTTTCAGATTTTCAACTAAATCTTTAGAGAAAATGTCTAGCAGAGCACTAGTTCTGTGAGCATACAAAGTTCATCTGCTGAGTCTGAATCTACGAAGGACCAAATCTAAAGTTTTTTTTGTTTTTTTTTAATACTGGAAGAAGAAAAAATATAGGAGCATGTATGTGTGACTAAAATGCATATGTTCCTCACTTGGAAATGACTGAAGGCATGGGAATCTCTAGGAACTGTTCCTTAAGCGGGACGAAGGGCAGGAGGCCTGTGTAGAAAAGACCAAGCAACAGCAGCACTCTGTGCAAACTGAAAAAGACTGGGATTTGTGGGTTCTACAAAACAAATAGAAAAGCTTCAGACATTGACATTTTGCATACTTCGGACAATTTATTGTTCAATTATGTTGTTTACTAATAACCAGTGTTATTAACCACCTCTTTGTAACATTTCTTAATGATTTTGTTGCTGGAGTTTCCCCAGACGGTCAGATGTTCCCTGTTGTATTGGACAACCAGCTCGGACACCTGACAGAAAAAAGGTAAAACTCTATTTTGCATCTGTTGAACTCGTCTCACCAACCTGATTCATTTTAGTGGTGACATGCACAGACAGACAATTCGAGGAAAAGAAATATGAGCAGGACAGCAGGGCCCCTACAAACCTTCTTGATGAGAATGTCATTGTTGACCTTGATGTCGATGTTTACAGGGGTGTTTGGGAAGGATTCAAACACGTCTCTTAGCAGAGGGATGCGTTTGTCATCTCCTCCTTCACAGTAGCACTCTGAAACACATCAGGAATAATTTAATAGTTGGACATAAATGTCTTAGTTACCATTAAATGTATACAAATCATATTTGAAACATGTATACAGAGGCTGAAAAAATGCGTGGGCATCTGTTTTGGATTTCAATTGAGTAAAAAGATTAACTGAAATTTGATTGAAAAGAACTGAAAAGTTGAAAAAATGAATTTCATAATAGAAGTGCATGCTATAATGGGGCATGCACTTCTGTACAAAGGCATTCACAAGATCAATATTACATTTGATTAATGACAAAAAATAGCTCAGAAATTTTTTCTTATTCATTTGACATTATGGCATTTACATATAACTTATTTAATGTTTTTCAAATACTACAACTTTGTTTCCAGGATTCAATTACACTATAAAAAATAAATAAATTAATTAAAACAATTTTAAATAAAAATGATTAGAGCACATTTTACAAGAAAATACCGTTTCAGTATTTCTACTTAAAATTTAATGATTAATTCAATTTGTTATTTCTTTGTAATTATTCATCAAACTTACTAGCAATTTATGAGCGAAGCCATTTTTTTTCAGTGTAGATTTTCAGTCCCAGACTTTTAATGTAGTCTTAGTTTTTGACTTCACTGTAGCATATTAGCAACGCTACAGGCACATTGGCTTGATTATACCTTAAATCAAACTTGTTGAACATTACCTGGACTGAACACTCACCTCGTTTGAAAGTCACCCCAAGCTTACAAAGGTAAGGTGGAAGATCCTAAGAAGACAAACACACAAACACTTTCAGAATACAGCATATACTTACATACTGACATAAGAGTTTTAGCACTACTATGAATTAGTCATGGCTTGAAACATTTGGACTGTGAATACAGGATGTTTGAAGTTTCTCCACTCACAGCGTAAGCCACATCAGAAATGTACGCGTTAATGCCAGTCGACCGCTTTAGGTTGGAATCGTGCAACACCACCACCTGCTCATCCTTGGTCAAATGACAGTCCAGTTCCAACATGTCAGTGCCCAGTTGAACAGCGCTGAGGAAGAAGAGGATGTGCATCAGATGAGTTAAGGAAGCATCTGTCCATAAATCATGAAGATTTTCATCCAGATCCTCGTAAAATTTACAATTTTGTCATCAACTGATAATGCCACTTGGATGAATGATGAAAAATTTAGAGAAGCACTTCAGATGCTACAGAATTCGTCAAGATCAAGTATACAAAGTTAACTAAGCATGTTACTAACTAAGCACTCATCAATGCAAATCCAAGCAATAAACAGCGGCCCATTTAGAAACTCACTGCCTGAAGGCTGCCATTGTGTTCTCCAAGTTCTCACCAGCTCCTGGAGATGAAGAAAAACAGTAAGAACCAGGACAAAATGCATTTTATAGCAATGCTTGGTATTTGCTTTTGGTAGTCAACTAACTACTTCAGGTGGTGTTTATGTTAAGACTGTATGTAGCTTCTACAGTATTCTAGGGTTCACAGTCCACACTCCAGTGTGTAGTCAATAAAGTCAATGATGAACCCTCTGAACCAACACTGGCCCAAAATGAAGGGATTATGAAATATGACCTAAAGATAAAAACAGGCTTTTCATTATATAAAAGACAAAAATGTTCTAAGTGGATGACTTCAGGCTACAGTCAGCAATTTATGAATGTAACCCTGTAAGAGACATTCACTGACTGCGTTTCTGAGCTTCAAGTCAGCATTTTATACATCACAACTCATTAGGTTTTTATTGAACTGCAAGGAAAAACAGTGACTGGTAAATGACGAAAAGCCTCGGCCTGCTGTAGATTTGATGTAACTCGTGAAAGCAGCGTTGGTCACTCACCGCCGCGGTGTGAGATGTGTCTGCTCCGGAAGGCTTCTTTCTTTCGCCGGTGCAGCAGTGACGGATATTTAAGCAATAATGCCGAAGTGAGCACATATCCGGTAACCGTGGATATAACATAAACCGCGGCGCTCATTTTGACTTTTATCAGACGGACAAATAAGTCAGTCCTGTAAAGCCACGTATATAACTACAACTCATTGAAAAGTGACGTGAAACGCGACAGTCTCTGCAGAAGTCAACACACCAGCCGGTATCATCCAGCACCGCTGGCCAGCCGCCGCTGCCGCACTGTAACAGCGATCAGAAGACAGCCGACTGAAGCTTTAAGGCAAGAACATGCAGTTGTCAGTCAGATTAGATCCTCCTTTATTTGCATCGTCATGCAGTTCTCTGTAAACCCACCCATGGGCTTGCAGTCCAATGTTACTTGACAGGCCACCCCCCTGCGCAGTTTACATATTGCTCGGGTCAATAATAATAATACAACAGTCGCAGGAACGCGCATGCGCACTACAAGCGTTTGATGACGCGAGTGAACGCAAGAGGATGCTCATGGACAAATATGAAATATCTGAAGTCCTTCATGTCAAAACCATTACGCTTTAAACAAACACATTTCTTTTACAACAAATGGCCAGTGAAAGAAGATGATTAAAGGGATAGTTCACCCAAAAATGAAAATTCTGTTATCATTACCTTACGAAAATTAACCATGGTTTTACTACAAAAAAAAAAAAAACATAAACCATGGTAACTATAAATTAACCATGGTTTTGCTACACTAACCTAACAATGGAATTTGTAGTAAAAATGTGGTTATACGAATGGTAATCAATACGCCAAAAAAACACAGTTAGGCTACTACATTTTTACTATAATAAAACCATACTTGCATAGTTGCTCCAAACCTAGGAAATTATTTCTTCTGCTGAACACAAAAGAAGATATTTTGAAGATTGTTTGTAAGCAAACAGTTGATGGTAGCCATTGACTTATGAATGGAAGAAAAATATTATGGAAGTCAATGGCTACCGTCAACTGTTTGCTTTCTTCCACAAAAGATCATTTGAAACAATCTTCAAATGATCTTTTGTGTTCAACAGAAAGGGGAAAGTCATTTGGAACAACATGAGGTTGAGTAATTGATGACAAATTTCATTTTTGGGTGAACTATGCCTTTAAATATATGAATCCCCACAAAAAAAAAAAAAAAAAAAAAAATTACAAAA
>NW_015549644.1:656686-657189 GCF_001515605.1 Sinocyclocheilus anshuiensis
AAAAAAATAAACCCCCAAAAAAAAAAAAAAAAAAAAAAATATATATATATATATAAAAAGTTTAATCATCTTTTCATGTCACCAAAATTGTCAGAAACTGTAATAAAAATGTTTAAATACTAACGCACACACACACACACACACACACACATATATAATGTAAGTATATATATCACCGTTTATGGTTTATGTGATTATGTCTCTAATGTTTTAAAAACTAAATAAAGAAATGGGACACCAAAGTATTAACTGAAATGACCAGGCAGTTAAAGATGCTAAAACAAAATTCTCTATATTTCACCTGAATGCTGGCACGAGTTATCTCTCGACTAAGGTTCAAGATCTCATTGTTTCAGCTGTTCTCTTACTCTTCAAGTGTTCTTTTACATCAATGGAATTTATGAGACATTATTGGATTATGCAACTAAGGCATGAGACTTCAACATGAATGACTAGACTATGACTATTTTCTCTAAAGTAATAATCTATTTAGATGTGCAATG
>NW_015549644.1:657442-667383 GCF_001515605.1 Sinocyclocheilus anshuiensis
AAAGTAAGTTACAAACTCTTCATGGATACACCACCTTGTAAAACATCTATTGTGGCAAAAATACCAACACTGCAATA
This sequence comes from Sinocyclocheilus anshuiensis, assembly GCF_001515605.1. Taxonomy (NCBI): domain Eukaryota; kingdom Metazoa; phylum Chordata; class Actinopteri; order Cypriniformes; family Cyprinidae; genus Sinocyclocheilus; species Sinocyclocheilus anshuiensis. The sequence continues at coordinate 657,520 of NW_015549644.1, forward strand.
CTGAGAGGTTCTGAAGACATAATTATCACTTTCTCTTGCAGGCTTTGTGCAGTATCTTCAGTACTACTATCAAAGTGGGCGTCTCTACAGGCTAAAAGCACTGGGGGAAAGACTCAACTTGGACTTGATTGTTGGTAAGGATTTCTGAGTTTACAGGATAGTTTAAAGAAATCTGAGAGTGTAAAGCTTTTATATCAAATAGCTTTTTGTTTACACAGAGGGATTTCAGTCGTGGATGTGGCGGGGACTGACATTTCTTCTTCCCGTTCTCTTCCTGGGCCATGTAAAGTATTAGTTTTTTTCTATAGAATGTATTATTTGTCATATTTAAAGAATAAAGCTTTGAAAATGGAACAGCATATGAAATGCCATAAGAAAGTAATAATTGACTGTATATCTTGGTCAATGTGTCACAGTTCTGGCAGCTTTGGAACAGTATTTCTCTGTTCAGAATGGCTCAGATCCCTGAATGTAAAGAATGGCAGGTCAGTTTTGTTTTGTAAACCTTTCCAAAACATCACAATAAAATAATAAGTTGAATCCACTCACTTACCTAAGATTATGAATAAATCAAGACAGTGATCTTGAAGTTGCAATTACTTTTTACTGCAGGTGTCCATGTGTGGCTTCTGCTTTCTGGTTCTGTTTGTGGGAAACTTTTTCACTACACTTGCAGTTGTCCGTCACAAGCGCAAAGACCAGCAGAAGACCCAGAGTCTGTGATTTTTAAGAGTTCAACTAAGTCAACAGACATATGTATTTTTACAAAATATGCAGATTTAATTTAATAAGGGGTCTTGCATAATAATCCATCTTGAATGTGTTTATTGTCTTTCAGAGAACATTCAGAATGCCTTTTGTGTTTAATAAAGGACTACAAAGTGGGATGATCTGTATTAAAGTTGTTTGTATTTAAGTGGAATTTGTATAATTTGGAATTTGAATTTGTACTTGAATAAACTATAAGAATGAAAACTGTAATTTGTTTTATGTGAAATTGATTTAGTAATTAACCTTATTTTAATTAATGAATTAACTTATTTCAGTAATAATAATAATGTTACTTTTGTCGTATTAATATTGTTTATTACTCGATTTAAGTAAATTATATACGTATTATTATTATGATTAATAATTCAAGCAGTGAAGACTCGCGTGGAGAGTTAAATGACCTAAGATGAACTCATTTTCCCAGCATTCCTGTCATAACAATATGGCGGCGGTCTTCGACATGCAGTCGTAAAGTTAGCCTGTTATGTATTTGCGACATATGAAGTTAGAACCTTGGCAGACTGCTGTTATAAATTTATAAACAGTGCCTTCTGTTTGATAGACCACAGAAGTTGTTGTTTTTAGCGCTGTTATCGTGTTTGCTGTATTCTACAGTCGGCGCTGCGATGTCAGGTGGGTCAATATTGCAATACATGGCTGATAAGTGACCAGCAGAACCGATAGAAAATGAGTTAAATTAAACTGCTAATCATAGATCATAGTTTAACATTACGGCAATGCTTTAATTGCACATGCACTCATTTGTGCACGGCACACACTCATTATTCTGGCTCGTACGATCGTACCTTTTTCGTCTAGGCTGTGTTTCAAAACCTAGTGAGCTTCCTACCTAGACAGCGTTCTTGGACAACCCAGGCGCCTTTCCAGTCTTTAAACGCTGCTGTAATGGTAAACATTCTGTCTAGGTAGTCAGCTCACTAAGTTGTGAGACATCGTTCGGTCCCACTTTATATTAAGTGGCCTTAACTACTATGTACCTACATCAAAAAATAAGTACAATGTATTCATTGTGTTCATATTGTTTGGGTAGGTTTAAGGGTGTGTTAAATTGTAAGGGATGGGTCAACAGTGTAATAATACATTTAATTACAGATGTAATTACATGCAGGCATTTTAAAATTTTATGTACAATGTAAAATGTATACAATAAGTGCATTGTACCAAATGATTCATTTAAATGTAAGTACATAGTAGTTAAGGCCACTTAATATAAAGTGGGACCCATTGTTCTATATCGATTGTCTATCTCATCAATAACTGATGTCGCTTATTGTTTGTTTCCATTGATCCCGACAAGTCAAGTGTGCAAACTTTATTCCCGTGCCTTCACAGGTGTTTTGAATGATGTTTGGGATTACACTGAGAGCTACCTGCTGACTGTGTGGCAGAATAGGTTATATGTGTACACTACTGCTGCTGTTCTCATAGGAGTCTGCTTTACTATGAACATGCTTTTCAAAAAGGTAATTAAGCGTGTTTACTCTTAAAGCCTCTCTGCTATTTATAGTATTTGTTAGTTTTTTTTCTTGGTTGCTAATAAATAATAAACACACAACCTACTTAATAGATTGTATTTTTCCTTTATAGAAAAAAACGGTCGACCCTGTAAGCCCTTGGCTTTATAAATCTGCAAAAAAGCAGGATCTTTCAGCTGAAACAGAAAAAGTCATTCATGTTTCTGGGGTCAAAGTGTTCTATGGATCACAGACAGGAACAGCAAAGGTTTGTATACACTGGTGATCAAAAGATTGGAATAATAGGGACGTTTTTGAAAGAAATTTCTTGCGCTCACTAATTCTGCATTTATTTGATTAAAACAGAAATATTGTGAAATATTTGTACAATTTGAAATAACTTTTCTATTTCAGTATACTTTAAAAAGTAATTTATTGCTTTGATACAAAGCTGAATCTTCAGCATCATTACTCCAGACTTCCGTGTCACATGATCCTTCAAAAATCATTCTAATACGCTGATTTGATGCTCAAGCGACATTTATTATTATTATCAAGGTTGAAAACAGCTGTGCTGCTCAATATTTTTGTGGAAACCGTAATATGCTACCATTCAAAAGTGTGGAGTAAGATTTTTTTAAATAAATATATATATTTTTTTTTAAATTCAGTAAGGATGCATTAAATTGATAAAAAGTGACAGTAAAACATTTATAATGTTAATGTTAAAAGATTTCTATTTCAAATAAATGCTTTTCTTTTAAACGTTCTATTCATCAAAGAATCCTGAAAAAAATTAATAATGTTTAAAAATGTTAAATTATTTCAAAAACATAAAAATTGTAGTTCTAAGTTTTTGACCTCCAATGCAATTATTATAATACATTTTTAATTAATTAATTTGAACGAATTACATGCAACTGTGTGATATGGTTGTGAACTGCTATTTTTAACTCTGCCTAGGGTTTTGCAAAAGAGCTTGCTGGAGACGTCAGCGCTCAGGGGATCCAGTGTGATATTATAGATATGAAAGAGTACGACCCCGAGGACAGACTAACTGAGGAGGTGAGCTTAGCATGTGCTTCACTGGCCCCATACAGGCTGACTTCAACTTCTTCAGATTTTTTTGTTTTGTTGCAGTAGCATGTAGTCGAGGAAGTATTAATGGATGATTTAAACTTCAGGATTTGTCATGCTTGCATGAGTATTTCACTTTCAGCTAGGGCTGCACGATTATTCGAATGTGATTGTCATGCTTGTCAGTAAAGCCGGTTCTGTGATTAGTAGTAAATCTCCAGCACGTGCTTTCAGATGGAGCAGCATTTACTACGCAGAGCCGTAGTTCACTGACAAGCTATGCAAAATCGCGTTCATAATCGCAGACGATTTAATCGCGCGATTATGAAATCGAAGAAATCGTTCTGCGATTATGAAAGCTGTTTGCGTAGCTTCTCAGTGAACTACGGCTGTGTAGTAAATGCTGCTCCAGCTGAAAACACGTGCCTTATTGAAAAGCACCACATTTAATAACGTTTTTACTCCAAACTCACTTCATAACAGCAATCGAGTGTTTTAAATAAATCCCTCTGTGAGATGATGTGGCTTCTTACACAGAATAAGGCACGCAACATATTTCATAGTATTCTAAGCAGTGATAAAGGCTATGTCGATTAGCATTGCATTATTATATACTTTATTATGCTGCTCCAGCTGAAAACACGTGCCTTATTGAAAAGCACCACATTTAATAACGTTTTTACTCCAAACTCACTTCATAACAGCAATCGAGTGTTTTAAATAAATCCCTCTGTGAGATGATGTGGCTTCTTACACAGAATAAGGCACGCAACATATTTCATAGTATTCTAAGCAGTGATAAAGGCTATGTCGATTAGCATTGCATTATCATATACTTTATTATAATAAAAATTATAATAAGACGAACTCAGATAAACCATATATTGTTGTAGTCGTGTGTTTATTAGTCACGTTGAATCAATGAAAGCAGTTAAATCTTCTGTTTATTCAACTGCAGCAATAGACATTTCCTGGATTTCTTCTTCGGGGCATATTTGGAGTTTCAGCGCGAGAGCGCCCTCTGACCTTCGGATGGAGATTTACTGCTGATCACAGAACCGTGCTTCACTGAAAGATACGCATGACAATTGCAGCTTAGCTTCTGCCTAATCGCGATTTATCGCCTTTGCGATTTAATTTCGAATTAATTGTGCAGCCCTACTTTCAGCATTAAGAATATCACAGGAATTACTATAAGCTTCATATCTTTCCATTACCACTTACTCCGATAACATTTACAGGTAATATAGATCTTCTGGCTGGCAGTTAATCACAATACTTCTCCCTGAGAAGAATGTAAAGTGATTTACCAGCCTTTTATTTCACCAGAGCTTAAATATTAAAACTCCAACCCCTGGTTGTCATGTTTCACAGACAAGGCTTTAAGCAAAGTCCCAGACTAAAATGCATGTCTAGGCTGTGTTAACTGAAATAAACTTGCACTGTGTAATAAACTGCGTTTGTTCTTCAGTCTTTGAGAGGAGTCTGTTGTACTCTTGGATAAGCGCAATGCCTCTTTCTGCCATGTCATTGGTCACCGTCAGGCTCTTGGCAGTCTCCTCAGCTGCGATGTAGGTTGCATTGTTTGCCCAAGTAACAGGATCTTCATGTAGGAAGTCCTGATGGAGATCATGAAGAAGTTGCGAGTGTTCTTTGTGACAAAGTTGCTCAAATCCTTCATTCCAATGCTTAGAAGGTGTACGTGCACTCTCTTCTCTGGCTTCTCATCCACTTCAGTCTCCATTGCAGAAACCATTGTCTTTTTTTCCTCCACTGTGACATCTGGATCAAACAGGGCCAGTGCAACCAATTCCTCACTGAGATACCAGAGGTGGTTCACCAGCTTTTTCAGGGCACGCTTTGAAGCTTTGTCATTTGAAGCAGCCATCGACTTAAGGAGGTCAATTTTTGGGTGCAGCAATTGGGAGGCAGAAGCAGAATCAAGACTTTACATAGTGCTTCACCCCGAAGACACATAGTTCCTTCATTCCTTTGAGCTCGTGTGAGCGGGAAGATGTCTCGAAAGGCAAAAATCTTCAGGGCATAAATCAGTCGTGCCATGAAGCAAGCCCAATGCATTGCCCCTGGTTTGGTGAAGCGAACTCCTCTGGGTGGGACACTCCCAAGGAAGATGATGGTGAGCTCCAACAGCTCAAGGTAGTCATCCCGAGGTTGAACTACCTCTATCTGCTGGAAGCAGAACGGAAGGATGTTGTCTGCCACATTCTACAAAGCACTGGCAACATCATTGTCATCAATTCCGGTCTTGTAGTTAACCGTGGCCATTTGGACCCAGTTTCTGTCTAATCTCTTGAAGATGCCAATATCTGGACCGGTTGATGGACCTATGGTTATGCGAAAGACTTCCTCCAACATGATCTCATGAATATGGTGGTGGCAAGCCAAGTGCAGTAGAACAACACGCAAGCTCCGTTCTTTCTGCCTGGATTGCTTGAGGTTGTGTCGAAGCAAATAGACCGAATCCAGTTTTCCAAACCCCAGTCTTTCACTGCTTCATGGAGTGCTTCTGCCAGTGCTTGTCCAGTATAGGATTAGATCTCTGCCACAATTCTGCGCACGAAAGATCATATTTTGAGCGCACAAAAGTGCATTTTGTACGCGCGCGATCTGAGTTTTGTGGAGAAAATGTTCGTTTCACAAAGAAAAAAGTATTTAGAGCGAACTAAAATAAATTTTGCATTTAAAATAAGTTTTTGGATGTGTGCAGTCCTTCTCTTTTGCGCGTGCAACGTTTCACTAGCTTGCTCACCTGATGCCTGCCCTCAGTGCTCTCTAAATGCCGACGGCTGGCTTCCTCAACACAACCCAGCCTTACAAAATGTCAACTTGCATAATAATTATGCATGCACTGTATTTTTCCTCTTCTGCTCTCCAGGAATGTTGTTATTGGTTGTCAAGGCAGCCAATCAGAATTTAGCAGCCTCGTCTCTGATTGCCCGGAATTATGGCCTATTGTAATGCTGAGTTGTGTTGAGCAAGGGAGCCGTTGGCATTTAGAGACCACTGAGGGCCAGCATCAGGTGAGCAAGCTAGTGAAACGTTGCAAATCCAAAAACTTATTTTAAATGCAAAATTGATTTTCGTGCGCTCGAAATACTTTCTTCTTTGCGAGACAAACATTTTCTCCACAAAACTCAGATCACGCGCGTGCAAAACGCACTTTTGCGCACTCAAAATATGATCTTTCGTGCGCAGAATTGTGGCAGAGATGTAATCCCATAGTCCAGTTCCAGCAGGCAACTTGAGGATGCACAGCAACTGTTCGACGCCACTTCCTGATACAATGATGGGGAGTCTGTCCACTTTCTCATCTCCTTTCAGTTCAGCCATCAGTTTTCCGTCCCAGTGAAGCATTAGACGTTTTTCGCCAGAGAACTCTGACATGAGCTCCGCAAAGCGATTCTTACGGTACTGCTGACGAGCTCGCTGAACAGAAGAGCGGTTGATATTGAACTCATTGACCCGCTGACCGGAAGCATGGAGCACAGCAGACAGTGTGTGTACAATCGCTGGTTTTGGTTCGATCTAGTGCTGAAAGGACATCCGGACTGAGAATGTTCTTCCTTCCCCTCGTACAGTTCCTCATCTTGTTAGGACCTGCTGCTGCAGCAGCTCCTTCCGCCTCACTTTCTCTGGCAGAGGCCTCCAGCACGACAGTTCTCTCAGTCCACTTCATCATCTTCTGTTCTTGCTTTGCTTTCATCTCTTCCTGCTTGGCCAGCTTTACATCAGCTCCCACCATGCTTCCCCGTCTTCCCTTTTCACGCTGTGCCTCCAAAAATGCCCTATTTTCAGCGATCTTAATCATCTTCAGCACGTCTTGGTGAGCAATGTCAAAAAGATCATTCAAGGTCTTCTTGAATTCTTCTTCGTTCTACGGTTGTGTTTTGCTCCTTCGCCCCTTGTTCTTCTTCAAGGCCTCCCATTTTCCTGCAGGGTCTTCGAGCTTCTTCACAGAATGCTGAAAAGACCTTATGGGAATGTGGGCCTTTTCCCAAAAGTCTTGGACCTCCTTCATGGTCTGCACTGCTGCTTTATGCTTCATGCCATTCGGTGCAGATATACTTGAAGAACATCGCCAATGGACGGAAGCTTGCAACCTGTTAAAGACCCCTTCTTGCTTCCAAGCAAGTATACTTCATCCTGGTTATGCAAAGTGGCCGTCTGATATCAGAAATAGTCAAAAGTTTATCAGTAAACAAAACCTTCGCTAATATCACCTCTCAGATCTGGAAGTACCTGTTGATAAAAAGATGCATTCTTTGAGCATAAATGACGACAAATTATCTGGATGGTATTTTGCATACATTACATACTTCTAGTGGAGAAACAAATGAGGGAGTGAGAAGTTTACATTTCCAATAAAAAAATTTTACCCTCCCAATAAGGATCACCCTATTAAAATATGTCAGTGCCATTGTTTTTTCTCAAGATGCAAACCAGTAATGTTTATTTCTAAGGCATGTTTATAAAAACTACTTAAATGTCCTAATTGAACTATGGCCTAAACCAGGCCCAAGAGTACTAAGAGCAAAGTAACATAATTAAACTTTTTCGTTTCCTTAAATGATTTCTGTAGCACCAGACAAAGGCAGAATGCAAAACTACATCAACAGTAAAACTGAGAAAAAATGCTTTGAATGAATGAATATTTGATAGAATTTTAATTTGTCTGTTCTCATTCTCTGAATCGGAGCAAAGCTGAGACATCTGTCACAGGACAGCTCATAGTCTAAAGGAGTTTTGCTCCTTTCAGCGTTTATACAGTGTTATAAGCACTATTATTCAGTATAATTAATATACTATTATAGTTTTTCATAATGTTTTGAATTAGATTTTTTAAATATTTAATATGTTTAATATTTCTATATAGCTTTTAATTTTTATTTATTAGTTTTAGTTATTTTAGGGTTTTTTTTGCCAAAAAAAAAAAAAAAGTTTTTTTAAAATGGTTTTAGTTTACGATAACAACCCTGCTTATAGCATGGTTTATTCACGATGCTTGCTCTGTTTTAAATATTAAGAACAGTTTAGGTGAATAACAGAAATGGTCAAGAAATGTCCAGATCACATTTTACCCCAAAATTAAAAGTTTGTTTTTTCTTTTGATTTTAGGGAAATAAGACCCAGACATTTCTTACATTTAGTGCTCTTAGTAGAGAGCTGCTTCCATGAGTACCATGTTAAATATTTCTTAATGCTCTCATATCATTTTTCTCTAGTGCACAAGCAAGATGATCTGTGTGTTCCTGGTGGCCACATACAGAGATGGGCAGCCCACTGAGAGTGCCGAATGGTTCTCTAAATGGCTTGAGGAAGCCTCCACAGACTTCCGATATGGGAAAACTTACCTGAAGGGAATGAGATACGCTGTCTTTGGGCTGGGGAACTCTGTTTATGTTGGCCATTATAACACGGTGAGACACACCTGCATTTTTCTCTCCATTTTTGACGGGATTGTGTTGAATCTTACACTAAATATATTTTCTGTATTCAGGTCAGTAAGAACATAGATAAGTGGTTGTGGATGCTGAGCGCTGCACGGATCATGACCAGAGGAGAAGGCGACTGCAACGTTGTGAAGAGCCGACACGGCAGCGTGCAGGCCGACTTCCAGGCCTGGAAAATGAAGTTCCTGAGCCGGCTGCAGGCCCTGGCCAAAGGTGAGAAGAAAGCCTGCTCTGGCAAGTGCAAGAACGGCAGCTGCAAGAATAAGAAGAAACATAAGAAGGAGGCAGAGGACAGCCACTCGCTCGCTGAGAAGAACAACTCTGAGGCAAGCCAGCCCTCCTCTCTAATGTCTTTGAACACATGTAGTCATGGTAACAGCTCTTGCACTGCACATCCTGAGAGCAGACTGTTCCCCTGCAGTCTGTGGTGCACTCATGTAAATGGGATCTGAACAGCAGGGGTAACATTACTGACTTCCGAGGAAATTTTATTCTCTTAGATGTCCCTCTCATATTCTTTACTCAAACACTTTTAGGAAACATCGTTGTCATAAAGTTAAGCCCCTTTGAGTCATATAAATGATTGCATTTAATAGCCTTAAAGACACATGAAATCAAAACTGACCCCATTTTTCCCCTTTTGGACATAATCAGACATAACAAACCGATCTGGCTCTGGATTACATTCCAAAGGGCCATTACTTGAGTGCTTTCGTAAATGTTTCCACTGACTAGAGAGACGAATGAAACAAAACCAATGACTGCTAATTAGGGGTGGGAATCACCAGAGGCCCCACGATACGATATTATCACGATACTTGTGTCACGATACAATATTATTGCGATTATAAATATATTGTGAAATTGTGTGATATATTGCACTTTATTACCTTTTTTCAACTTCAAATTATGTCCCCAAACGAAAACTTTGGCAACATCTGTTTTAACAAAAAAAGAAACATTTCTCAGTTTGTTTATCTCACTTAAACAGACAAGCTGCGCAAAACCACGTTCATATATGATCGTGGTTTTGCGCAACTTGTCAGTGAACAACGGCTCTGTGTAGTAAA
>NW_015549644.1:667393-675209 GCF_001515605.1 Sinocyclocheilus anshuiensis
ACGCACGTGATGGAGATTTACCGCTGATTACAGAAGCGGCTTTACTGACAAGATGCGCATTAAATATCGCATGTGATTTATCGTGCAGCCTTAATGCAAACAAAAATTTATTTTATTTGTTTGTTGATTTTTAAATCTAAAACTTGAAGTGATTTATGTGTTGGTACTTTTTGAACATCTCAATTTTTTTTCAATTGAAGGTGATTATCTACTTCATCCCATGCTCTTTGCTCTCTGTCACCTTAAGTATCGTGATACTTTTGGCTTCACTGATGAGGAAATTCCTTCAGTTGATTCTGTGAGAGAGCGGTCCAAACAAATCAGTTCAGAGAGTTTTGCAAACCCATTTAGCCAACTCACTGGAGAGAAAGAAATGACTCAAAAGAATGATTAATTCACGAGTTATTGCCATCACTGGTTCACTTGACAAAAATGCAGGACACACATAATAACTGCTGAAATATTTGCAGAGAAAACGTTTCTCTTGTCAGTCGGAGTGCTCATGGTACCCACAGTGTGTACAGCCATTCAGCTGCACTTCTCTGGGCTCATGAACCTTTTCATGGGTAAGATATAATGTAGATGTGCTCCCCAAAGCTTACAGTTTTTTTTTTTTTTTGGTTTCCAGGAGGAGCTGATGGAGTCCAGCAGTGATGCAGAGTCCTCCTCTGAGGAAGAGAAGTCTCATGGCTCCGTCATCGACGTGGAGGACCTTGGGAATGTGATGAATCATATGAAGAAAGCCAAGGTAAAAACAAAACCAGCTCCACCAACCCTCTACATTGCGAGTAAATCGCTCGCATATGCGATTAAATCTTCACTCTGGGCGACTAAATGATGTCTAATATATTAGTCAATTGCTAATAAATTCTCAGATTTTACTCGCCAGTGTGTGAGTTGGAGGCTAAGTATAAGTTTAGCTCAGATATATTTTCACTCGACAAACACTCTCTGACAGCCAATGGCAATTCAATTGCCAAGGTGTTCGTAGAGGGCTGACTGTGTTTACTCACAGTTTGTGCATAACTGTATTTGTACGTAACTTTTGTTCTCAGCAGAAGAAAGAAACTCATGCAGGTTTGGAATGACATGAGTGTGTAAATAATGACAGAATTTAAATTTTTGGGTGAACTGTCCCTTTAGTGTCAACACAGTATTTTTGAATCTAGACATAAGCTTTGGCAAAGGGAAAGCTTTCCAAAATCGAATGGTTTTGGAATAACATGAGGTATAAGTAATTTTAATTTTTAGTTAAACTATGCCTTTAAATTTGATCTTTTCCTTGCACAGAGCTATCGTTTGACTTCAGTGGACTTGGAATGTAGCGTATGCATAGTATGGACCATTTTGCTATTTTGGAGCATGATGTGATCTCTGAGTTGTCATTGTGTGGCATGAAAAAATGACAGTGACTGATTTTATACTGACATGAGGGTGAGTAAATAATGGCAGAGTTGGGCAAACTGATCCTTTAAAAGGACCGAGTACTGGAGAGACACAGGCTATGGCTCCATTGAAGGAGACTGAGTGGCAGATGGTTTGCTACAGCAGCTCCAGCAGGCGCTGGGAGGACTTGCGTAACTGTGAACTGTGATCACTGACGCTCTAGTGTGAAGGTGCACGTCGCTTTGTTTCACACACGCAGCGAGAGAGGGAGAGACAGAATTGACGCACTACATATGTGCGCTACATGTAAACGATATTCTTTGTTGTATTTTGCTGTCAAAATAACGGAGTTCCTTTGGAATTCTTCCGCTTTTTTTTTGGGTGAACTGTCCCTTTAGTGTCAACACAGTATTTTTGAATCTAGACATAAGCTTTGGCAAAGGGAAAGCTTTCCAAAATCGAATGGTTTTGGAATAACATGAGGTATAAGTAATTTTAATTTTTAGTTAAACTATGCCTTTAAATTTGATCTTTTCCTTGCACAGAGCTATCGTTTGACTTCAGTGGACTTGGAATGTAGCGTATGCATAGTATGGACCATTTTGCTATTTTGGAGCATGATGTGATCTCTGAGTTGTCATTGTGTGGCATGAAAAAATGACAGTGACTGATTTTATACTGACATGAGGGTGAGTAAATAATGGCAGAGTTGGGCAAACTGATCCTTTAAAAGGACCGAGTACTGGAGAGACACAGGCTATGGCTCCATTGAAGGAGACTGAGTGGCAGATGGTTTGCTACAGCAGCTCCAGCAGGCGCTGGGAGGACTTGCGTAACTGTGAACTGTGATCACTGACGCCCACTCTACAGGCTTGTGCGCAGGAGTGATTCATGAGACAGAAGCGCAGACAAATCTCCCCATACACACACATGCACACTCTCTTGCATCCTATTTGCAACAGAGAGGCTGCAAGCACTAGAGCTTCAGGATTGGATGCATGTTTAAACAGCTTCAGAAGATGTTTTTAGAAATGTGGTTTGCAGCTCCAGCACTCAGTTGATTGTGGTGTTCCCGATACACGGATGAAACGGCATCCCAGAAGCTATGAATGTTTGTCAGCTGGCAGAAAATTACAGGAGAGAGCAAATGGCGATTTGAATAAACATTTTTCATTTATTTATTAAACATTTATTAGCATTATTGATTTATTTACTAAGGCTGGCAGTTTTTATGCATTAATGTAGTTTAATTGGTTATCAAAAATAAAAGCATTTGTGTTCAGAAACAGCAGTGCTACAGGGGAATGCAGGGATCTTGAGAGACATTTTTCAAAGTTGACTTCTGATGCATTGTTTTTGTGGTTCAATTGAGAATTGAGAAACAATATTTTTTTTAATGCCACAGTTTGCCACTTATATTTGTTTCTGCACAATTAGCTATGATAAGAGATTGTATTTCAACATAGACACTTTTTTTTCTATTGACGTGAAGTGTTGTCTGTCTGACTTCTGTACTGTATGTTCGAGTCACTTCTCGATGCCTGACCGAAATGACAAACTTGTAAGAACCTTAGTGTCAGCAAACACTGTTGTTGCTTTTATGCTGAGCCAGCTAAACTGATTCGTTTGGCTCTGGATTTGTTTCACATTCACCGAGGTCAGGAGCCAGGAGGAGATCTCACCTTTAACTCAGAGGAGAAACACACCGTCACTTGGATTCTGTGGTGACATGTTGTGTCTGTCAGTCACTCACATCTTCAGTTGCTATGCTGTAGTTGATTTTGCTGTAGTTTCTAATTTTTGTCATATAAGAGCAATGAATACATGTTGAAAGAGTTTATTTTGAATTTCTCAGCATATATATATATATATATATATACAGTCGTTGTCAGAATTATTGGCACCCTTGGTAAATATGATCAAAGAAGGCTGTGAAAATAAATCTGCATTAATCATTTTGATCTTTTATTTAAAAAAAATTCACAAATCTAACCTTTCATTGAACTAAAACAATTGAAAATGGGGTAAAATAGTGTTTGTTGCTAAAAAGCTAATTTTTTAGTTACATCTTACCATAGAAGCCAGTCCCATTTGAAGTGCCTGTCGTGTCTGACAACAGAATATGCTGGGGATTGTTTTTGGATGAGAGCTTTTTTTTTTCTTTAGCCACTCAAACTCTCCTCCTCACCGTGCATTAGGACGATATAGACACACGTCCTCTTCCGATAGAATCAAAGATGCCATGTATCTAAACAAGTTGTCCAGGACTTCCAGCAGAAATATATGCCCACAACATTAAAAATACAACAGTATATTTCATTGTACACATGGGGTACTTTTTATCCCTGTGTGCACCAAACCCATCTTGAGTGTTTGTTGCTAATGTGTATATATATAAGACATCATTAGATGCATGCATAATTCATATTCTTAGTGGAGTATAATTATTTATTAATCACACTGGAAGTTGTGGAGGGTCAAGTTTGTGTAGATCTGGGCCTTGCGTATGTAGAATTACTCCGCTTTGGCTCCAGATGGCATCAGAGACGTATTGTATCTTGGCTTTACTGATGCAGACACCTGACCTTGCATTGCTGTGTGATCTCTGCTCTGCTTTAGTTGTGATTTATAAATAGATGTGCATTTCTTATTTTTGAACTCAATTGATTCCTACCCCTGTGTTTCTGACCTGAAAGATAATGAGGGTAATTTAAAAGAATTGGTCCTATCCCAGCTTGATGTGCAGATACAACGCAAAGGTTCATTTGATGTATGTGTAGCTCTGTGGCAGTTTCTCCATTTTTGGAGTGAATATACACAACTAATCAAAAGTGTGGGGTTGGTTTTTTTATGTTTTTGAAAGAATTTTCTTATGCTCACCAAGGCTGCATTTATTTAATAAAAAATTCAGTAAATACAGGAATATTGTGAAATATAACTGTTTTCTATTTTAATGTATTTTAAAATGTAATTTATTCCTGTGATGGCAAAGCTGAATTTTCAACGTCATTATGCCAGTCTTCAGTGTCACATGATCCTTGAGAAATCATTCTAATATTCTAATTTGCTTTGTTTCAATAAACATTTATTACAACAGTATTTATTTAAAATAAATATCTGTTGTAACATAATAATTGTCTTTACTGTCACTTTTGATCAATTTAATGCATCATTACTGAATCAAAGTGTTAATTATTTAATTTTAAAAATAACGTTATTAATTAAAATCTTATCTTATCTTATCTTATCTTATCTTATCTTATCTTATCTAAAGGTCATGTAACTGTTAAAGCCATGTAGATTCCAACAGAAATATTCCTTTTTGTATTCCATGGTGTAGCTGCGTTCAATTTTGGAATCTTATCACATCACAAAGGTCATGTAACTGTTAAAGCCATGTAGATTCCAACAGAAATATTCCTTTTTGTATTCCATGGTGTAGCTGCGTTCAATTTTGGAACAGAGTGAGTAGATAATGGCCATTTTTGTATTTTTAGGTGAACTGTTTCTTTTAAGCTCCTTTGTAAGACATTATCCTGAAATCCCGCTGTCTGTGCGGATTAAACTAAAAGTTAATATACAAACCGATACCACCTTAGAGCACACGTTTTAATGTCATGCATAAATTTAGTGCAGGTGTGGATTGAGGTTATGCTTTCACTGCTTAGTATTAGCAAGGTGGAAATTGAGATAACAGCTCGTGGAAAGGCATTGTCCCGCGGCCACATCGGCTCGTGTGGGACGGGCGGCAGCTGGAGCGGCTTGTCGTCATTTTGGCTGGCTGTCAGTCTCAATGTGTCAGCTGCTCAGCCTGAACTTTACAGGGCCACTGCCTGCATCACCGCTGTCACTTGCATGGGTGGTTGGTGGGAAATGGAGCGTTTCCAGCTGAAGAGAGCTGCTCCGTTTCTGTCAGTCTGAAGGAGGAGGGGTGCGGAGAGCCACTGCGCTGCAGTAGGGATGAAAGCTCAGAGACGCCGAGATGAATCTTGGGTGACAGCTTGCAGCCTAGTCAACTCTACGTTGTGCGTGGCAGTTCCACGACAGATCTCGCTGTGAAAGGGCATAATGTCCACTTGCCAATCCAACCCCACCGGGTGCATTCCACCCGCTCTTGTTGTTGGATTTGCTCAAGGGACATTGTGTACTCTGGAACAAATTAACACAAATTAGTCACAGAAACACAAAC
This sequence comes from Sinocyclocheilus anshuiensis, assembly GCF_001515605.1. Taxonomy (NCBI): domain Eukaryota; kingdom Metazoa; phylum Chordata; class Actinopteri; order Cypriniformes; family Cyprinidae; genus Sinocyclocheilus; species Sinocyclocheilus anshuiensis. The sequence continues at coordinate 672,969 of NW_015549644.1, forward strand.
AATGAAACAGTGACTGGTTTAGCACCTGTCTCTCAGCCCAGATGTTGAGGGACCTCAAAGTTTTGTCCTGGAACACAAAACAAAGCAGAGACAGTATGATGGGGCAGAGATGTGCCACTCGTAGGAAAATAGATATGAGAAAGTAGCTGTAGGAATAGAAGCCCTACAGAGACATGCTTTTTTTTTTTTTTTTTAAGAAAGATTGGATAAACTCCAGTTTGCATGCAGATTGGCTAGACCTGCATGAAAATGGATTTTTGGTGGGGTTGATTTATTTTTAAATTTTTTTATGTTTGGAGTTTAGTGTTTTACTTGATTATTATTATTATTTTTTTGTTAAAGTGATATTTTCATTTTTGGGTGAACTTCTGTCTTTAATTCCTCACCCTCATGTCTATCCAACCTGTAAGACCTTCGTTCATCGTCGGAACACAAATTAAGTTATTTTTGATTAAATTCGAGAGCTTTGTGACCCTCCAGACATCAACGCAACTGAAATGTTTAATGGCCCTGAAAGGTAGTAAGGACATCGTTCAAATAGTCCATGTGACACAGTGGTTCAACCGTAATGTTATGAAGCTGCAAGAATACTTTTTGTGTGCAAAGAAAACAAAAATAACGACTTTATTCATCAATTTCTTCTTACGGGTTTGGAACGACATGAGGGTAATTAATGACAGAATTTTCATTTTTGGGTGAACTATCCCTTTAAACCTAAATAAGCAAAAGTGCTGTCTGTTTTTAGTTTTTTATAAATAAATCTTTTATTAATATTTTAAACAAATGTAATAAATCTATTATTTAATCTAGGGCATGGTAAGAGCATGACCTTTATGTTTTTTTTTTTTTTAGTAATTCTTTTTTTTTGTTTGACACTCTTTGGTTTTATATACTGCACATTTCTTGCGTGTCCTTTAAATATTTTGTGTACAGCATCTAATGTGACCTATGGTGTCCAGCTTGCCTGATTATTCCCTTCATCTTCTGTATACAGCACTGTGTCTGAATCCGAAGCCAGACTGTCTCTGACCTTTTAGTGTGGAAAAAATAGCTAATGCCGCCATGTGTACTTGGGAAGAAATATGGAATAGTAACATTCAGGGAAAAGAAGCAGGAACTATAAGTCAGACTTGATTTCCAGCTGATTGTATATTCTGGAAACTCTGCAGCCTGGAATCGCAATAAAGTTTAATGCAGTCTGTTCACATAAGAGCGCTTCAGTGCTGAAGGTCAGTGATGGTAGTCCAAGACCTTCATCAGAACCATATGGCTGTAAGTGTTATTTCTGTTTAAACCATCCCATCGGTGCCATCATTTTCAAAGCAGCATCTGTTTCCTAGCCTGTGATTTGTGCAATCTATTACATAATTACAGTTCAATATGAGTTTAAGCTATGTGGAGTTTTTAAATGTGTGATGTGATATACGATAAATAGGAAACCTCCTTCATTAACTTTGATGCTGATGAGAAAGTAACTGTGACATTAGGCTATAGTCTGTTCGTTAGGCTATACATGTGTACGTTTTGTTTTTTTTCTCAACTGGAAATGTTTTGATAAGATGTATTTTCACTGCTGTCAGCTGAACGATCTACTCCATGGTGTTGTACAATGATTAAAACTCACCTGAGCTATGACAGAAAAATCGAATGACAGAAAAATCATTATATGCTTCTGAGTTATGCACATAAGTAAACTGAATTTAAAAAGAATCACTTCAGTTATGTACGTCTTGAATATGTTGAAGGTTCAGCCTCTTTTGGTTCCTCTGACGCACCACCACTGGTTGTGTAACTCTGACTAGGTTGTAGTAGGGCTGCACAATTAATCGAATTTCTAATCGTGATTACAATTATGGATGCCACAATTACGTAATCGTTCAAAGTCCACTTATGTTATTCCAAAGACTATAGAATACCCAAGACGTGTCACTCGTATAGTTTTGAATGGGGAAAAATGCAACACTCAATATGGCCGCTCTATCGAACGAAGCCCCGCCTTCTGAGCAAAAGAGCCTATCGCTAATCGGTAAAGTCAGCGCGTCACTGCAGCTGCTGTTAGAAGCGTCCCGGTTGCTATAGAAACAGTCAACGCTCTGAGACGTGTGATTAGGACTGCGCATGCGCACTGGCTGATCTAGCCTGAAAAATAAGCGCTTTTTTTTAATGCTATCTGAGCAAAATAAACAACATTTATGATACAGTTGTTGTCAGATTTCATTGGTGATTTCAAATATGAAATTT
>NW_015549644.1:675311-679957 GCF_001515605.1 Sinocyclocheilus anshuiensis
AGTTATTTAATTTTAGTTATATAATTCATATACATATCATTTATATCATTTCATATCATTTAGTTATATAATTTCATATACATAATTTGATTTAATAATAACCCAATTTGAAGCAAAAACAGAATGTTCTGACTAGCTTTGTGAAATTATACTACATGCCTTAACGAAACAAACAGCAGAAGCTCTGAATGAGACGCAAATTCACTCTCTGACAGCAGGAGGTGCTCATGGAACACCAGATACAGTATTTCCTTGGTTACCCATGTAAACAAAGCAGCTCAGTGCTGAAACTGCTTTAATAAGAAGTATGCAGAGACGAGATGAGAATACCACGTAAACTTTTCTGAAGACAGTCAGTTCCCCTCAGAAACACATTCATATAAAACCCCAAATCAATATTTAGGATATTCTTCCAATAGTTCGTGCATCATGAACAGTGAGTGATCTGCCTGCTACAGTATTTTTCTCTGTGCGTCCGTCTTCAACGTCTCTGGCCTGTCTTAACGGGCCTTTACAGACTTCATATTTTCACATAAATGACATTTTGGAAAACGATTGCATTGCAACGCAGTTTGTGCAAGTCCAGAACAGAGATGAGTTGCTTGCAATAAGACAAAAAACGGCCGGTTGCCGATCGCGTAAGCTCCAGGGGAAGCTCCTTAAGTTCGGCCGTCCTGCACACACGTGACTGACCGCTCGCTCACACCAACAGGAGGAGGAGGGTCGTGTTACTCTCTACACTGCACTCAACCTGAGGGATTCCTACATTTTCAGTCTCTGAGGACACATGAAAAACAGCGCATACCACAGGAACGGTATAACGGAAAATATCAGTGGTTTTGAAACCGTGAAATTTTCAAATCGCGGTATATCTTGAAACCGGTAATCGGCCCATGCCTAGCCGATATTATCGGTCGATATGAGCCTGAGCCCGCAGATTAAATGCTTCTGAATGATGTAATTACTTAGTTTGTCAAGCAGAGCGCGCTCCATTTTTTTAGTAGAGATGTACGGATGAGCTCAAACTTCACCCGAGTACGCTGCTTCAAATTATCCGCCCGCCACCCACCCGCACCTATATTTGATCGTCACATTACAATGATTCTAATTCTTAGTTTTGCATGATGATATGATGAATGGATGGTTAATTTTTAACTGCAGATTCAGTGACGTTAGAGACTAGAGCTGATCTGCACATCACACCACGCGTCTGCGGCGCATTAAAGCCTGCGTTACGGCCACCGGAGCTGATCGCGGCCATTCAGTCAATGCTGGTGTTCATACCTGCCGCGCCGCGGCCCAGAACTCATGCTTATCACATCAGTCACATCACATCACACGGCGAGACAAAATACAATAGAGTTCTATTGTATTTTGTCATGCCGCACCGCTCGCGTCCTGTGTAGAATAGAGCCCATTATAATCAGTGATGTTGTCTACACTACATACAGTAAACTGATGCCTCCTTCTATTTATGACGTGCTGACACAAGGTTCAAATGATTTTCAACGGTCGCTCTGTCGCGTCCTGTTGCGGCGCAGACACGGTGTGTCAGCATAGTTTGTCAGTACAGTCAGTAATGTAGCAGATTGAAAGCCGAATAGACGGCAGTGCGGTGGTGGCTTGAGTTTGTTGAATGGTGATTTAACGCTACGTTGTCACCTAGTTGAAGAGACTCAATGCTAAATAAATAAACAACAATGTCCCCGTCTTTTACTCTCGCAATGAGCTTATCATATTCGTTTGCTACATTAGTAGGGCCCTATGATTTTTCGCAATGCAGAAAACATGGACGGAATCGCGGAATCCAGTCATAAAAATGGAATTTACTGTATACCGCGGAATTTCATGGAATTTGTCTTATTTTTGATGAATAAATAGAAAACAGGTCAGTACATATTAGGGCTGCACGATTATGACAAAAATCATAATTGTCGATTATTCCCTTAAAATTGTAGTTGCAATTATTAATTACGATTATCACAATTTACATTGAATGATGTTTATACCATTGTTTGATGCAACTGCATGCCGTATTTTTATACGAAAATAAACAAGCTGAAAACACTCTTAACTGAAAAACTTTTAGTGCTTTTCTATAGTATTAAGGCCCGTTCAAACCAAGGACGATAACTATAAAGATAACGATAAAGATATATAGTTCTACAAATCGTTCTCAATATTAAAGAATAGCAGAGTCCACACCACAACTATAACGATAAAGACAAAGAGAAACGATATCGTTGGAATCACTTACAAAACGATTTTTCTCCAGTTGATGAACGATAAAAAACTGACAGCCAATCAGAATCCATCCTGACATATTTTGGACTATGGGGGGCGCCATTATTCTAATGACGTAAAATGGTTGCACTCGGTGAGCTACTGCTGCTACCTGTTGCTATTTTTACCACAACCCAACTCGGAATAGACAACTCGGAAAATAAAATACTGTTATGATGACCACAGCTACTGAAAGAGCTTACAGGTGGAGATGGATAAGCATAGGCTTAAACCAAATGCTGTACCATCGATTTTTCCCCACATGGAGTCTAAAACGCCCGGATCTCGAGGAAAATCTGTGCTGAGAAACTCCTCTAGTGGCCGCGCGTCATGATTAGCGTCGGCATGTTTACAGGATGACATAGCGTTTCTCAGCCATTTGTAAGCTCTTTCAGTAGCTGTGGTCTACTAAAAGACTCAAAGGCATCAGGACTAAAATGGAGTGAAAAAAAAAGCGGGTCTTTAGGAAGTTTTATTCGTCCACAGGCATCTTCCCATTCTTTTCTCCTCTTCTTGTGAAGTCTTGCATTGCTTCTCTTGTTGCCCTTCGACTGAAAATTACAACCAAAAGTCACACAATGTGATATCGTATCAGTATTTTATTTTCTGAGTTGTGTTGCAGTAAAAAGCCAAAGACTATAGAAATAAGCACCAGTAGCTCACCGAGTGCAACCATTTGACGTCATCGACACAGAATAATGGCGTAAGAACGTAAAATAATGGTGCCCCCCATAGTCCAAAAACCATGTCGATTTTTTTAAATAACATACATCTTTCATGGGGTTTCTAATATATATACTGTATAATATATACACTGTATATAGACTGTCTGTGAATATTAAACTGCAAAAAGACTATTTAAATACGAATGATCACGGCACGTGTCTGCGGCGCATTAAAGCCTGTGTTAAGGCCACCGGAGCTGATCGCGGCCACTCAGTCAATGCTGGTGTTTATACCAGCCGCACCGCGGCCCAGAACTCATGCTTATCACATCAGTCACATCACATCGCGCGGCGAGACAAAATTCAATAGAATTTCTATTGTATTTTATCGCACCGCGCTGCTCGCGTCCGGTGTAGAATAGAACCCATTATAATCAGTGATGTTGTGTACACTGGATGCAGTAAACTGATACCTCGTTCTCTTTATGACGTGCTGACACAAAGTTCAACTGATTTTCAACGGTCGCTTTGTCGCGTCCTGTTGTGGCACAGACACGGTGTGTCAGCATAGTTTGTCAGACTCAGTAACGAAGCAGATTGAAAAGTGTTGAATGGTGATTTAACGCTACGTTGTCACCTAGTTGGAGAGACTCAATGCTAAGCAAATAAACAGCAATGTCCCCGTCTTTTACTCTCAAAATGAGCCTATCATATTCGTTTGCTACATTAGTAGGGCCCTATGATTTCTGCGATGCATAAAACATGGACAAAATCGCGGAATCCAGTCATAAAAACAGACAAAATCCTCATGTTCTGCATGTTCATTTGATTACCAGAAAATACACAACAAAGAGTTTGTGAAAAAATATTAATCATTATTATTATTATTTATTCATTTTAGCTGTTTACATTTGGAAAAGCTGTGCTTCCTGCATAAACCCGCCCCTGTTGATTTGGCAGAAGCTTGCTTGCCTTACACAGTTACCTTGTTTAATTTCTTAATTCAAGTTATATATATTTTGGTCTATTTGTGTTATTTAAGTTATTTATAATACGTGAAGTGACATTTACTGTTAAGTAGAGGTCTACCGATGTGGGTTTTTCACTGGCCGATGCCGATATTTAGAAATCAGGGCAGCCAATGGCCAATATATGATGCCGATTTTTTTGGCCGATATGTTTGGCCGATTTTCTTTTTTTTTTCCATTCATCCCCTAAAAATTGAGTTTGATAGTGATAGTAGTAGTAGCCCAATTTAGAGTAATAATACATGGCTCAAAACTTAAAGTGGGGGTACAATACTGTTTCATGCATTCAGAGTTGTTTACACTGTTAAAGAGTTGGATTCTCATGCTAAGCATGGACAAAGTTTCAAAAAAAAAATTGGACGTATGACGGAGTATTTCTGTGCCAAAAATCTTCCTTCCGGGTTCGTACAAGTTTCGGAGAGTTTTTTTCGATCGTGGCTCTTCATGACGTAGACGAGGGTGGAACTCCTTATATGGGCATTTCTCCCGGAAGAATGCGCCCGCGCACGCATCGACCAGAGCAAGAGCGAGATCGCTCCCATCAACGCGCTTCATCCGGCGGGCGGTGGCAGCGCTGCACGGGACCCGGGAAGAATGTCTCCAATCCAAAGAAGTGGGTTTTTGGTTGTAAGGGACAGATAACTTTGTTCAGCTTCCTAAAGAACCCAGC
>NW_015549644.1:680885-687329 GCF_001515605.1 Sinocyclocheilus anshuiensis
ACCAGTCAAAAGTTTGGACACACGAATGGGAAGTGTGTCCAAACTTTTGACTATACTGTACTATAATATAGCCTACACGTAAAGAATATTGGCCGATATATTGATATCTGTCTTTTTTACTCCCTAATATCGGTATCGGCATCGGCCCCCCAAAAAACCCATATCGGTCGGGCTCTAGAAACGATCTCTGCACTGCTGCAGACGCACCGCTCCTGGAACGCACTGCTGGACCGTAACCGTGTGCAGTGTGCACGCTTTATTAATCCGTTAACATGAGCGTTGAAAAAAATACACACCACATACACACTGCAAGTGGAGTAATGTGAACCTGGCATTATGTGTGTGCGCTGCGAGTGTGCATGAGCGCTGAATGGTTAAACACTGGCAAGAATTAAAAAGTAATGCAATTTATAAACTTTAGTGGCCTATGTTTGTCACATCATTATAAGTGTTTGATCACCACACTTGAGTTATTGCAAAAAATGTGTTTATGTATCTATATTCTGTTTATATAGGCTATATACTGTATTCTATATAAAGTACCAGTCAAAAGTTTGGACACACGAATGGGAAGTGTGTCCAAACTTTTGACTATACTGTACTATAATATAGCCTACACGTAAAGAATATTGGCCGATATATTGATATCTGTCTTTTTTACTCCCTAATATCGGTATCGGCATCGGCCCCCCAAAAAACCCATATCGGTCAGGCTCTATTATACTACCCTTCTTTTAAAAAGTAAAAGAAATTAGTACTTTTAATCATCAAAGATGCATTATATTGATCTTTGATGAGAGATAGTAAAGACATTTATAAGTAAAGACATTTATAATGATACAAAAGATTTCTGTTTCAAATAAATGCTGTTATTTCTATTCATCAAACCATGAAAAAAAATCACAAGATTATTAAGCAGCACAACTGTTTTCAACATTGATAATAATAAATGTTTCTTGAGTAGCAAATTAGCATATAAGAATGATTTCTGAAGGATCATGTGACACTAAAGACTGGAGTAATGATGCTGAAAAATCAGATCTGCATCACAGGAATAAATAAAATTTTAAAATATATTCAAATACAAAACAGTTATTTAAAATTATAGTACTATTCTGTGATATTGCTGTTTTTACTGTAATTTTCATAAAATAAATGCTGCCTTGGTGAGGAAAAGAGACAAAAAAGTCTTGCAAAAAAGATGCAGCACTTACTGTATAAAACCCCATCTCTTTCAATTTAAAATTAAACTAGCTTTGGAAAGTTCGACACCTAGCTTGAAATTAGCTTCTGTATTAGTTGAAGCACACTAACTACACAAGCCCCTCACTGATTACTGTTATGTTCCATTTCCCCGATGATGGACAGTCGTTTCCTGCTTTCCCAGCTGCTTTAATTAAATACGTCTCTGTTTTTTCATCTCTCAAAAAAAAAAAAAAACGGATGGCAAGGCCCTGATGGTAATTAGGTCCTCGGTGCTGGCAGAGTGTCAGCCGAATTATAGTAAACCTAGTTTTCAAATATGACTATTTCTCACACTTTTGACAGTTTTTCTTTTCCGTAAGCGGTATTTCATATTTGTTATTAAAAAAACTGGCTGCAGAGCTGCAACCCTTCTCCTATTGTGCATTACAAATTTCACTCTCGTCGTCTGGTTGTGTTATGGAGCCTCTGATGGTGTGACTGTACCTAACTGAGCTTAATGATGCAGCAAAGCCCAATTAATCCTCTCCTGCTGCCGGAGTTCCCTTGAGTTTCTCACTCCACTCCTTTCATCAGCACAGCCTGCCTCCAGCTGCATACACACACTGCACAACAGAAGCTGGGCTGCTCTCATGTCCACCGAGGTTGTGTGTACTACCAGTCGGATAAGACATTTTTATTATAGCTTAAATTTCATTCTAATTGGTCAGTCTCAGCATTTTGCGGGCAGACTTTTTTGCTAGTTTCATTTCTCTCTCATCACTTCATAATTTCAATTAGGGATTTCAAAGTTGTAAATAAAACAAAGATTATTGGAGTACGTTTTACAAGAATATACAATTTCAGCCTTTTTATGTCAACATTTCACATTTAATTTAGTGTTTTAATTGCCCTTTCTTTGTAATTATTTATTAGTAATTTCTGAGTGAAATTTGTTTGAAAGTAATTTAATTAATTTCTTTATATTACTTCATTTCTTTTTTTTTTTTGTTAAAACATTTTATAAAGTTAAAAAAGTCTATATATTTCGTTATTTTTTCTTTCTTTTCTCGCTGTGAATATAGCAGTGGTAGCTAGCATGGAGTTAAAATAAGTAAACAAACAAACAAACAAGTTTCATTGTATTTTGGAGTGAAATACAACCTAGACATTTCTTAGTAAGATTCACCCTAACTGGAGTGTCCTCCTGGCAGTTTGTTTGCAGGTTGAGTTGTGAACTGTGATTGCACAAACAAATGTGTGTAATTTATCTGATCTTGCCTGCAGTCTAGAGAAGATTCTGATGTGAGATTATATAACACTCATTTCCTGAAGGGCCGACTGGTAACCTCCTCTCACTCGCTGTTATTTTTGCTCTTTTAATGATAATCTAAAATGATTCCCTCCGGCATTATTAGCAATGATTTAAGGATGAATGAAGGAAAGAGCTGAAGACCTCTAAAAGAAGTCACTTCCTTTAAATAACAGCAGAGGAAATACAGCAGCTAGAGCAGAAAAAGTGGGCAAATGTTGTTTGGTCGGAGTAGATTGAGTCTGGGGGAAGTTTTATTAAGCCTTGAAATTCCTCTTCAGTCACCTACCTTATATCATAAATAACAGCTTGAAATGAAAACCTGAAGTAATGAAACTAAAGTCATCCCATAGCAGTGTGCCACTTATCTTGTGAAGTTCTGTTTTGGTGCTGTTCCTCATCAGCTCATTTTGCTTTGCAAAATCATACAGTCATTGCTGGGAAGGGTTCAAATACGTAAAAGATACTGGAAAACCAAGAATTTGTGGGATCTGAAGGATTTTTCTGAAAAACAGCAGGCAGTTTAACTGTTCAGGACAAACAAGGGGCTCATGAGCAACTATCACAAAACAAAACAAACAGCTGTGGATCATCCAGGTAACAACAGTATTAAGAATCAAGCGTATGTAAACTTTTGAGTCATTTTTATAAATTCAACTGTTATTTTCTCTCGTTGGCTATATGTATTTTATGTGAAATATCTTATTCAGGTCAGTACTAAATAAAAAAATAACATGCATTTTGTATGATCCCTCTTATTTTTGTAAAATAATTAACATTTTGCAGATACTGCAAAGTGTATGTAAAATTTTGACCACAACTGTATATCGCCTGGCCGTAACCGCTCAGAGTTTTTTAAAGTTTACTGACATGTACATTCAGAATGAACCACCGCAGGGAATCCTCTGTCTCGGGTCTCTGCTGCCCAAATATTGAGCCTTTACACAGCTTAAACCAGACCTGCTCTCTGAACCCGGCTCTGTCCAAACAGATGCTGTTCTTCAGACAGAGACGAGAGAACACCTCCCTGCCTCCTCAGCCCCAGCGAGCTGTTTGCAGACATAAAAGTCAAGAACATGTGTTTGATGTGGAGTTTAGCTAATGAACAGGGGAGAGAGACTCTAGATTGGGATCATTAGTATGGAGCTTCACTCCTACTGCTTTTCTTACCGCTTACAGAGAAATTCTGGAAGAGAAAAAGAGGAATAATTCACCAAAAATGAAAATTGACATCGTTTACTAACCCCCAAGCCAGTTTTTTTTTCTTTCATTAAACACAAACTGTTTTTGTCCATACGACAAAGGTGGATGGAGATTTATAAACCCCTCAAAAAGGACAAAACTAGTTCTTGTGTGAAAGTCTTGTTTAGCTGTGACGTGAACTCTGCCAGCCCTTTCAGCACAGAGCTATGCTTTTATATTCTGTGGTTTTATGAAGACTGTCATAGGAGTGATGGCTGCCCCTGTGATGGCCCTTACACATGGATTAAAGTCTAAATTGAGTCGGATTCCCCAAAGGGGACGCAGCGCTGTTGTGGGAGAACGAGGCTGTGGACCTTAGAAATGTGCAAACTTCAAGTGCTTAACAGGAAATGCTCAGACTTGAGCATTTTTGGCCTTCCAGCCTGCTTAGATGTATTGAGGAGCTTTGTAGGAAAATTTCCTTCATTTCTCCTGCTGGATGTTAAAGATCCCGAGCAGACTGTAAAATGGAAAATATAGGCCTGTCTATGTGCTAGTATGTTGTGTACATTATAAATGCACCTTTTTTTTATTTTTCAGGCTCTTTATTTCATTAAAGTACAGTACATCACCTTCTATACTCTCTCTGACACTAAATGTGTTAAATACAGCTGTTTTTAAGCTATTGTACTGTGCCCTTTATGTAAGTGACGTCTGTTATGATGATTGGTCATATTAATGTGCTCTTGGTTGTGACTAATAAGATAATGATTTGTGGAGTGTTTAGGTTGCAGCTTGGTAAGGGTTTTGGAGTAATGCTCTAATGGTCACATAGTACAAATTATGCACAAAAAATAATAATTCTTGCATTTCACATTGTTTGAATGTATACACATTTTGTGTTTGAAAATATTGTTGATGTTTTAAAGGAACATACATTTTTAAAAATTTAAACGTTTGGGGTTCGTAAGATTTGTATTTTATTTTTTAAATGTTTTTTAAAGTCTCTTCTGCTCACCAATACAGTAAAAACAGTAATATTGTGAAATATTATTGCAATTTAAAATAACTGGTTTCTATTTTAATATATATAATATAATTTATTCCTGTGATGCAAAGCTGAATTTTCAGCATTATTACTCCAGTCTTCAGTGTCACATGATCCTGGATATTATCTAAATTTCTTACTGTACATTATAACACTGTGATGCCTGAATTTATTTGTTGCATATAAACTATTTGCTTCAGTACTATAGATTCACATTATTGGTCCTTTATCTGTTTTCGACCATGACATGAAAATAATAAAACATAATGTAAAAAAAAATGTACAAAAAAATTAATTTAAAGCTATAAAATGATTAACTTTTTTCTGACAATAGGCAAACCATATTAGTGAAATTTTCCACCTGTAAACTCAAACATGTTGGTGACCAATCCGGTAGCTGCTGCCATTTAAAATGTTAACCAGCATTTTAGCATTTGAGGTTATGTAGCTTGATCACTACTCTGAAAACTTGCTAATCTCTACATAAATGCCTTGTTTCTATCTTCATTTCTTTTTTTCTTTCTGGTCTGTAGGGTACAAACTAATAGGAAGTCACTCTGGGGTAAAACTGTGTCGTTGGACCAAGGTAGGTTGTTTCCTCCAATTGATCTTGTTGTCAAGGCTCTTTAGCAAGTTTTTTTTTTTTTACAGCAGCACAATGTTTCCTGACAGGAACAGTTTTGTCTTTGTATAAATGAAACAAATGCTGCCTTTCTTTTGTTAGTCAATGCTGAGAGGGAGAGGAGGCTGCTATAAACACACCTTCTATGGGATTGAATCACACCGCTGTATGGAGACCACACCGAGCCTGGCCTGTGCCAACAAATGTGTTTTCTGCTGGAGGTAGTCTTTTTTTATTAATTAAAAAAATGTATTTATTCCATGATTTTCTCCTAATAATAATAATTAATAATAAATCAATCTGTTACACAGTCCTGCATCTTGACATTGTTTTTTTTGTTTTTGCTGATTTACAAACCTAATTTTGACCTAATAATACCTAATTTGATGGTGCTGAATTAAAAAAAAAAAAAAAAAACTTTCCATCATGTACAATTTTTCACAGAATTATAATGACAACTTTTCAATTTATATACATCAGCTTTAATACAATTATGAAAATAATTAATCAATTATGAACATTTTTTACAAAAATGTTTTAATGACAAAAAATATGATTAAATTAAAAAAATTGCTTCATTTAGTGACAAAGAACTTTACCTAAACACAAGTTTACAAATATACTTTTTCACAAAATCTGTAATTTTCTCTCTCTTTTTGGATGTAGTAAAACAACCACAGATACATACAGCAGAAAACATCTGGATCATGTTAGCATTTTCTTCCATCACTGGCTATAATTCTGACCTTCAATCATTCATACGTGTGAAAATGGGCTGAGAATTGAACAAATAGTTGTAACCTGACTCTTGTCAGAAATCGTGTCTTTATGGCAGTTTTAGCGAATAATAGATCAAACAAAACTTCACCTTGCAAATGTTTGTCAAAAGCAAAAATGCTACAAAATGGTTAATGTTTCGTGAGAAAGTGGGACATGCTTTAAAGGGGTCCTATTATGCTCTTTTACAAAGTCTTGATTTGTGAAGCAATAAGAGAAACATACAAAATGTGCAGAGTGGGCGTACGCGATGACTGAAATTGAGAACCGCTGTTCTAGACATGCCAAAAATTTGATGCTACAGCACAGCAGCTCTTCTTC
>NW_015549644.1:687356-699902 GCF_001515605.1 Sinocyclocheilus anshuiensis
ACGAAATATCTCCCTTTGGAGTGGACTTTGAGATTTGTAACTTTCTAGATCTTTTTAATGCCCAAACATACACACTACACACTGGCTAAAAATAAAAAAGTGAAAAAGCATAATAGGACCCCTTTAACAGAACAGGCACTATTTTTGGAATTAGCACCCCAAAATTAGTAAGAAACAAGTATTGGATTTCATTCAGCAAATATGAAGTAGGGTGTATATTGCTCGTATTTAGGGTTTGAACAAACCCCTAAACCAAAGTATTAAATGATTGGTGCATAACTCTTTTTAAAATCTTTACTTCAAAAAAAATCAGCCTGTGATTTGAAAGATGCCTGAGCAAACAGCTGTGATGTCCATCTGAATGAACTGGAAGTGCAAAGGTAGATGCAGCAGTGATGATTCACAGTGACACTTGTGGAAAGAAGGTAGCATTCAGTATTGCTGTCATTGGCAGTGAGGTTTTATGTGGGGGAAAAAAAGAGCTGTCAAAGAGCATCAGCGCACCTCCTCTGAAGAGTGGATCTGGGATGATTTCCACCATGAGTGACCCTTACGCTGCAGCACAGCTGAAAGCTGCTCGCTGACTGAGATGGACTTGATTTAAGATCATCACTGTGAGCGTGACACACACATCCAGCCATAAACTAACAGGACACTGTCTCCTGCCCTACAGCTCCAGGACAGGACATACTGGGACAGCCTCCAGTGCACAAAATCCAATTTCTGTGTCTGTAGTTTCAGCTGCACTGTCAGATTAACGCAGCAGATTGAAGGCGTCTCAGTGAGTGCTTTGATCCGGTTGTTGAGTGAATCTGTCATTTCGCATCCAATTTTCTCATTGAATCAGCTGATTTTGTGGCATTATGGGGCTTAAAGAAGAAAAATCATCGTCTTAAGACTGTCAGTGAACTCTATTTTTATGCCCTTGTGTATAAGCGGTGTATCAGATCTAGTTGTTGGCATCGTGGGTTGTGTTTTGTGTCATGACGCTGTGACTCAGATCGTTGCGCTAATCAAATTTTCCATCCGTTTCATTGCCACATGCTGCGCGTATCCTCAAATGCCACACAGTTAATGATATAATGCAAATAAATGTGCTGAAGAAGTTTCAAAATGCAAAAGTCGTTTAGTCCTCCGCTTTCAGGGAATGTGATGGAAATATTGAACTTCATGTAAGGGGAGTAATTTGGTTAAAAGTGGCACTAATTATGTGTCTGAAGAGGCCTCTTCATGTGGATGGGCTGGATATTTTAGGTTGTATCGCATGAAACTGAGCAAAGGCATTAGAGGAAAAGCTTTTAAACCCATCTCAAACATTGGCTCTTCAGCCCAGAAAACCCATCTTGACAAAGGCAGGAGGGGAAAAAGATCAAGCCTGTTGATTGTTAATGATATCATCAGTGTTAATATTTTTACAGTGTTTTGGTTGTTTTGATTCCCTAAGCATACCCACATTATAATTTTAATTATTATAATTTTTTAATATTAGATTTTGAGTTTTTTTATGAGTATTATCACTCAGATGTCTTGCTTTATTTTAGTTTTTTTATTGTAATTTTTTTTTTACTAAATAGATTTTTATATATTTCTATTACTCAGTTGTCGTTACCTTTTTTATTTTTAAAATAATATTATATTTGCATTTCTCATTTTTTAAAATAATGTTTTATTTTTTTGAATATGAATCCATTCACTTATTTATTACCTTTTATTTTTTAACTTTTTTTGATTCGTTTTTTTTTTTTTTTTCATTTCTCATTTTTTTATTAATAGAAATGGGTCACAATGGCCAGATTAGTAAGATTATTTAATCTTTCCTCTTCCTTTTATTTTTTTTAAATTTTTTTTTTTTTAGAAATCACAATGGCCTGAGGTTGACATTTTTTTTTTGTTGGTTAGTTTTCATTATTTTCTTAACTATATAATTAAAGGGATAGTTCACCCAAAAATGTTGGGTGAACTAAAAAAAAAATTTGATCCAAACATGTATGAGTTTCTTTCTTCTGTTGAACACAAAAGAAGATATTTTGAAGAATGTTGGGAAACAAACAGTTGCCGGTAGCCAAAAAAAAACTATAATGGAAGTCAATTGACAACTTGTTTGGATACAAGCATTCTTCAAAATATCATCTTTTGGTTTCAACATAAGAAACTTCTACAGGGGTAAGTACAACATAAGGGTGAGTAAATGACAGAATTTTCATTTTTGGGTGAACTATCCCTTTAAGCTTTCAAATAAAAACTGAATGGAAAAAAAACCTGCTAGTGGGCTAGCTGTTCAGACAACCCACTGACTAGTCGATTTTTGAAAATGTAGTTTTGTACATCCTCATAATAGATTTTGGCTCTACCCCTGCCCTGGTGAAATGAAGGGGTATGTTGTCACATTCAGCGTTGTCTCAGCTCCTGTTGCTATTTGCGGCAGGGGACGGAAGTAAGGCCCTGTTGCCTGGCATTTGTGCCCTTTCATGTGATGTGAGAGCTGTTGAAAGGGTCACAGGACATTAATTTGCGCGCAGTGGGGGTGCAGGTGTTGTTCTCAGGGGAACGAGTCTGTGGTCTGGGGCTTGTAATGTTATGATGGTGACGTGCTGACAGGATCTGTCCTCTCTAATTCTCTATGTGCAGACACCACACCAACCCGGTGGGCACGGAGTGGCGCTGGAAAATGGACCCGGCCGAGAAGATCATTCAGGAGGCTGTGGAGAACCACAGGAACATGATTCGCCAGTTCAGAGGTAAGGACTCCCCGGAGCATCGCTGTCTGTTACCTTCAGCTGAGCTCTTCTGCTGCCTTCAAACAAACAACAGTGGATTGAAAGGGTTGGTTCATTACTAGATAAACTTATTGGCCACAGTCTACTTTCTATTGCACACCAAATTTGATGGCAGCAAATGACATGAAAGGTATTTGTGCATCAAATTCAATGTCGACATTCTGGTCTTTTTGTTTTTTGGCTTAAGTTACAAGTGAAATAAAAGTATGCTTCAGAAGTCTTGTTGTGCCAAAAACTTATATAGAATATTCTCACATGCTTTTAATAGGCCTTTACACTGTAATTGTGCAGAAATAACTAGTTTTGTTTTGTTTGTCTGTCTGGTGAGATATAAATATAGCCAAATATATTTAAATCCTTTTTCCTCAGAGGCACATATCCAGTTGGAAGCTGTTCAAGCATTGTGTGACATAACACTATGTTGACATCTCTACACTCTGAACACCCTCCCGGTTTCAGAGATTGTCCAACAGACACTGGGGTATATTTAGCTGTCACTACGGTTTGCAGAAGGCAGTAACAGGACAGGCTCTAAGTGCAGTTCGACTGGGTCTAATTTATTCATTTGCACCCTGTCACTTTCTTCAGCATCTGCTGCATCAGATCAGTAGTGGATCCATCAGCTTTCAGCAGCATTAAGGGGATGAGGTTTGTTGCTGGGTCAGATTGACAGGCTGAGATCAGATGGAAAGGGCATCTCGCTGAGACGTCATTTGTAAAGCAACATTGAGTTATGAGAGTTATATTGATCTCATTGGACCATACAGATGTATTTAGGGGACATAGTTTTTTAAAATCATTTTTATTTTATTTTATTATAGATTTTATTTTAATTTTATTAAAAAAAAAAAAAAACTTTTTAAAAATTATTTTATACCTTTTTTTTTTTGGTCAGTAAAGAGCGTACAGTTGGTAAAGAAAATATTTCTTTAGCCCCATTTGGATGAAAGTAGTTTTCCTTTCTGGATAATTGGTGTTTCATAGATCACATCTGAATTGTGTATGTGTTTTTCTTCAAACAACCTCTGAAAAATATAATTGATCAGATTATATACTGTTTTTCTTCCAACTCTGGCATCCTCTGAAAAATCTAATTCCATATGAATAGGAAATATCTGTGATTGCAGCATTAAAAATTTTCACAACGCTGCTTATTTATTTTGACCGTCAGCTACCATAACTGAAGTGAAATTTCCCATTGCATTGCCTTGTGCATCTTCATCATTAATTTAGAACATTTTGCAAACTTTCTGGGTGATATAACAGTTGATGGTTAGTGCTGAAATCTGATGTAAAAAGAAAATGTTCTCCAATCACAGACTGCACAAAAGTTAACTTATTCTTTCATGAAGTTTATGTTTTGGGGTGGTGTGGTGGGTTCTGGGCTGTTAACTGAAAGCTTGTAGGTTCAATCCCATGATATTAATCAAATGGTCGTCAAAACTAAAGGGTGGACTGTATGCAGGATTGTATGCCATTCAGAATTAAAAATGTTTTAAAATTTCAATTCAGTTCCTGAATTGCAAACAGACTACAGAATTGTCATTTGAGTTCAAGGAGGTAGAATTAAAATGGTAAAAAATCATATGCTGTAAGTGTAGTTTTAATTGCAATAATACAGAATATCCTGTGACCAATTTGTTTTAAATTCAGGTTCATGAATTGATAGTGAGCCAATTCCCAAACTCTCACTGACTGTAAATTGCTATGCATAAAAGCACCAGCTAAATGACAAATTAGTAAATTAAACAGTGGAATGAATCATGCTGCTTTTATCAAGTCAAATGTTACTGCCAAGGGAAATCATTTCTGTTTTGATGGCAAATTCTTTGTGATCTAGGTAAGTCATGGCAGAAAATGATGTCCCCCACTCTTAGGACTATTTTTGTAACGACATACCAATATTGTGTCATAAAACAATCTAATGCCAGCAAATTTTCTTTTCCCTCCAAAATGTGCTTGTTGGGACGTAACACATTCCTGTCTCTCATTCCTCATCTCAACAATCAGGTGACGTCATCAGCTCATAATGGGTTGTGATTTCACTGCCAGATCCAGAGTTCAAGTACTTTGGTGGACATCTGGATCAGACTTTCTTGGGATTGAGGGGTCACACACGATGGGTTTTCAAGGATCTTAAGATGGGAACTGAATCCTTTTGTGCGTTTTCTTAGCGTCTGAAGCAACTCCCTTAACATCACTGGTTTTGTTTTACCGCACTGCCTTCATACTCCAGAATATGGGGTGATTTGGAGACTGCTTGATGTGTTTTTTTTTTCTCCGTCTGCAGTAGTCTGAAAAATTCATCAGAGATGTCTAGCGTAGATGGCTACAAAACAGATCTGCAGCTAAGAAAGGGAGTTTTCTGATGATATCTGCCGGGAATGTTATTAGGTGGGGTGGCACAGTCAGCACACAAAGTCAGTTTGATTCGATTTTATCATTCGCAAATTAAAGTTTCTGCTGTTCGAAACTCAAGACATCTGTCTTTGATCATCTGTTTTCAGTACAGATGTCAAACTTTTGTATTTTCTAAAATTACTCACGACCTACTATTTTAGTTATTATTTTTCAGAAATGTAATATTGTTCCTATCGAGCGTCTCTTTTTCCTTTTGAGTTTCGAGAAATGGACCGGGATTTTTTTTCTAAAGCAGTACATATTTTTTGGTCCAAAGATTAGCACTTTTGATGCATCTGAGCCAGAGGGTCCTGATGGAGACTACTGTAGGTTTTGTTCCAGTGTCTGAGTTAGTGCCAGATGTGTGTGTGCAAGTTTGTGTGTGTTGTACCACCTCCGCACCGTCGTATTGGTCTCACCATCCTCTCTAGCTTGGTGGCGCAGTTGACATTTAGCAGTGACACCACTGCTCCATGTAGCAGAAGTAAGCCATGATGACCCAGGGCTGAGTAAACAAACGCACTAACAAGTGAGCACAGAGTGGATGAAAGGCCAGGAAGCATGCTGTGCAGAGAGTACAGAGCTCAACATTGGAGCCAGACTCCTCAGTGAGCAAGAAAGAGGGTTTTTTTTGTTTTGGGGGGGGGGCAAGATTGCTAATTCACAGGAAACCAATTTCGAATTTGCCTGCAGTCCCCCATTTGTCCAAAGATGTCTCTTTGGTTTTCGACTTAAATGGGTTGCTTTTGCTGTCTATAGCCTAATTGTTTGTTTTTGAAAATTAAAACCGTTTCTCTGAGTTGAATTTGCTGAGACAAGATATTTGTTGATTGGTTGATTTCACTCAGAGTAAACACTGTGACTCTGGTGCTTTAAAAACATTGCCGTTTCATCATCCCAACATGGGGTGAGTTTCCCAAAAGCATTCTTAACCTACTAAGTTCTGTTGTTACCAATATAGTTCAACGATTCAGTGTTTTCTGAAACGATAGTCCCAAAAAACATTCGCAAACAGCATTGTGGAGTTCTGTGCAGTTCAATCAGTATATCGAAATAGTCCTCACATGCCATGTTTATAAATTTACATAAATAATCTGACATTATTTCGTTCTTGAACCAAGAAGTTATTACTCCACCACCTGCATGATTTAATTAACAGCAATTCTATATTGTTGAACCAACATGGTTTGAACGAAGGATGTTACTACAGTCTCTGGAAACAGTTGTGTCTAGCTAGGTCATTTTGTAGTATGGTAGTAAAGAGGTGAGTTAATGTTGTTGTATGGGAATCGCACCTCAGCCTGCCATTGGCTCAACCAATGGCGTGAGTTGGGTGTGGGATTATCTACTTAATTGGCCAATGGCAGATTTAAGGAGAGTTTGAAAAACTTGTCTTTGCAATTCTGCTTGTGTTCCTAGTTGCGAAGAAACTACACACTTTAACTTTAACAAATGCCACCGCAATCTGATCACTGAACATTTTTTAAGCATTTGGTTTGTGTTTCACGTGACAGGTGTGCCAGGAGTGCGTCCCGAGCGCTTTGAAGAGGGCCTCACCGTGAAGCACTGTGCTCTGTCTCTGGTGGGCGAACCCATCATGTATCCTGAGATCAACTCCTTCCTTCGACTCCTTCATCAGCAGAACATATCCAGCTTCCTGGTCACCAACGCCCAGTTCCCTGAGGAGATCAGGTGGGATTTAAAGTCTTTAGGTAATGGGATCTACCGTGGGCTAAATTGTTCAGCTTGGGGACTAAATGCTGAATCGGCTACTAAAAATCACATGTCAGTCATCCACTAATCTTAATATAGTGAGCACACATTCCTTTCAATGTCTATGATGATCAAAGTTTTGTTATGTATCTTGTCATTTATGATTAAGTGATTCTGATCTGGTGCCTACAGACAAAGCCTGTTTTTGAATGCGTTTGTTCTCTGTATATCTGCAGTAGTTCTAACAGCTGAACATCCTCCAACTTGAAGTTTTTCCCTCAGTCTTTGAAGTCCCACTTGGGCTGTAACTGGACTGATAAGCCATAATCATGCACTGAATTGCAAATTACAGCTTCTTTGACTCCCAGCTCCTTCAATTCCACCAGATTGTGCTAAATTCATGAGTTTTCAGGAGCAGCCAAAAAGCTTTTAGCTCTCTCACTCTTTCTGCTCCCCAGCTTAATGCAAAATACATCCTCACCTCATTCTCCCGACTGCTGCACGCCGAATCCTCTCACAGATCAGGCAGGTTATCTGAGGGTGAGGGGACATCACCCCAGCTGCTGGAATATCATGTTGACAGTGTGCTGAGGAAGTGAGAAACACTTGTCAATCGTTGTTGTTTATCTCGTAGCTGCAAGCTTCGTCACGCTTCTCTGCTGAAGCAGGCCTTTTCTGTGTGATAAACAAACCAACAGAGGCAAAAAATGATATTCACTGTGGGTCCCAGCACTGAACCTTCCCTGCTTTCTTAAATGCTGTTATAATGAGATCCTAGACCTGCTGCTTTACTCATATCAGTATGCTAATGTTTTATTGCGTTCTTTTCAGGAGGAAAGGATGAAATGGTACACCGGCACAAACCTCACACTAACAACTCAAAATTATCAGTGATGCTGAGACTTATTTCAATGATCTTGATTGGTTTATATATTTAAAGAGCTTGTGTTTTAGTACAGTATATTATTTAAACAGTATTTTCTTTTTTAGTTTTATGTATGTGCTGTAGACAGAAATGAATGTGTAGGGCAAGAGAGCACTTCTATTCCTCCATTTTCATTTGAACAAAGTAATTAAAAAAAAATCTGCAGTACAGTTCTAAAACATTCACTCTTAGATTTTAGAACAGAATTCAGTAAAATTATTTACAGTATTTTTGCGTAATAATATGTATTGTTTTTTGCCTTAGTACTTTTCACTAATTTTAGGATTCTTCACAATGCATGACACTGAACAACTGGAACAACTGTAACCCATATAACAAACAGATACTAGATAAATAAGAATAAAAAAAGCTGGAATAACCCTGAGTAAACTTAAGAGTTTTAATTAGGTTTTAAATGTGTGAAGGACCCAAGGAGGGCAGTCTGAACCTGGGAACCGTTAAAGGGCATCTATTATGCCCCTTTTTACAAGATGTAATACAACTCTCAGGTGTCCCCAAAATGTGTCTGTGAAGTTTCAGCTCAAAATATCGACTGGCCAGGAACCGGAGTTAGCATGATCGGCCTGGACCAGTGACCGGCCGGTCAGTCTGCCAATTCCGAGCCGGTCCGTTTTGACATCACACTTATGCTCACATTTGCATGTAAACATGTCGTCAGCATGGAAGTTCATCTCTGTGAGTGAAGAAGACACAAAGTTCGCCATTTGTAATACATGTAGGCCCAAAGTAAATCATGGGGGAACCACAGGGCTCGATTAATGCTTGTATGGGATCTATGCTAATAGGGCACTGTCCGTCAACAGTCGTGGGTGGGGCCTGTACAAAGTGACGTCATTTTGTACAGATTCTGTGAATGGCTTGTTCTGAGACACTGCTTATAATTTATGTGGATTAAAAGAGTAGGTAGATTTTTATCATTGTAGGTTGGTGTACACACACTGCCAACACACATTTATGTTGAAACACCATGTAAAAGTGAATTTTGCATAATAGGTGACCTTTAATAAATTGGCAGAGCAGGAAAGAAGTTGAATCGAGTAATCTAGATATTGTGGTGCAAGGAGGTGGAGGAAAGATGTTTGACAAGGTGGTTCATGTGTGACTTAAAGCTGAGGATGAAGTCAAAAATCAGACCTAGATTGGTATAATGGATGAGGGATTCAATAAAATGTCTAAACACAGATTGGAGTGAGATGAAACGACTTTGGTGTTTTCAGGACTGAGTTTTGGAAAGTTAGACATGCACACGTTTTAACGTCATGCATACAAGTGTATTAGAAGTGGAAATCCTGTCCAGGTCTGTCAGCAGATATAGATTTGCATTTCATTGGCATAGTAATGGTATCTGAGTACATGGCATCAAATTATTTATGTAAATTAAAAAAAGGAAAGGGCCCAGAACTGAGCCCTGGGGGACACCATGAGCAATGGGAGCAGGACTTGATTTGGTTATCAGTAGGAATTAATGCCTTTCATTAATGTAGGATATTAACCAGAGGAGAGCAGTATCAGTGATGCTAAATGCTAATATCTGGAAAATATTGTGGCAGACTGTCAAAAGCCTTGTTGAGATCTAGGAGTTCAAAAATAGCTAAGAATCAGAACACAAGAGGAGGTTTTCATCTGCCTGCTGAGATTTTTGAGAATGTATGTAAATCCACTCTTCAAGATGTTTTTAAGATGACTCCAATGTTTGAACGAGACACAGGGTCAGCATATCAGCTTGTCTGTTTTGAAAATCAGTGGCTGTATTGACTTGTCTACTTGCCCATAGGGAAACCACAAGGAGGATTTTGCCCATTACTTATCACTCAGATACCTTGCCTTACTGCATAGTGGCCGGCAACGTTTACACTGTAGACACTGATATTCCCTAATTAGAAAGACAATGTCTTTACTAAAATGATGATAGGGTGAGATGAACTGAGTGACTGAGTCTTTTTTTTGGCTAATGCAGCTCTGGCAGTTGGTACGGTACATTGTCTGAACGTACACATTTCCTACTCTTGGCTTAATTCCAGTTTTCATCTCAAAAACTCAATCACTAAGTTGTGTGCTGCTTAATTATGTTTTCCTGATGCTTATACACTCCAATATTCTTCAGTTTTGTTAATATGTTAAAAAGCAATATTTTCTTTATACAATGCTAAGTTAATTATCCCTCCAACTACTTTTCTCTATCTATAGGAGTCTTGTGCCCGTTACACAACTTTATGTCAGCGTTGATGCCAGCACAAAAGACAGTCTGAAGAAAATTGACCGCCCCCTTTTCAAAGACTTCTGGCAGCGTTTCTTGGACAGTCTCAGATCTCTTGGTGAAAAGGTAGGTCCACTGTGCTGTAATCCAGATAAAACAAGAGTTTTGACTCTGGTAGAACAGTTGATTTGTTTTGAGCATGTAATACTGCCATCTCACTGACTTCATAGTCACACAACCTGAAAACCACATTTAAGAATTAGAAAAAAATCTGAAATTCTGGTCGTAGTGGTGGGACTGTTGTTCTAGACATATAAGGCATCTTTTGCAATCTTAGTCTGAAAGAAGCCGAGTCCATTTTTTTAGGACCAACTTTTGTCAATAGTCACCCATGTTGACCTTTGCTTAGCAAGAAACCCAAATAGAACTGTAATTATCAAGAGTACAAGACCCTGGGTAACACTGTATGCTGCTTGTGATCTTTAAATAGTGTGCAGATCCTAATGAATCAGCTAGAGCTTGGACATCAGCACCATTGCTCTTAAATTACTTGTATTGAAACTAATAATCATTGGCCTGTGATGATTATTACAAACATTGTTTGAAGACAATGAAGACAGAAAGAGACTGGTAATTATTTAGCTCTCCACAATCGCTCAAGTCAACATTTATTAAGTGTTTTACAAGGTTAATAGTTCTGTTGTGCATTACTGCGTGTGTTAAATGATTGTTTAATTGCCAAAAGCTGTTCTTCTTGCTTCTCTTCACTCATTATTTTTCATGTAATTCATATCAGGCCTGTACAAAACACTGTGGAAATCCTTGCTATCGATTATGTTAATTCCAAACATCATGACTGCAAAGCTCCAGGATTTATTTAATCTTAACCCAAATCCTGTGATTTATCTGAGTAATAACGTTCGTTGGCCTGTAACAATGTCATTTTTTTTTACCATCAAAAGAAGGTGCTGAATAAACGCCTTCAGGTTTAACTGGATTATTGAGGTGAAGTTCTGTTAAAAATGCTAGTTTGATGAAGTGGATGCGTAGGCGCTGTCCGTCAACGGCTCTTACTTTGGGCTCAGCATGCTGAGATGACAAAAGCAGTTTGTTATACGGGGGGGCCATGGCATTACTGCTTAATGATTTTAAGTGCCATCATTCAGAGATGATTCACTGTGCGTGTGTGCTAAACTTCTGTAATGACTTCCCTGCATTTGCCATTGAACAGACCGCTCATTCTATGTGTGTGTGTGTGTGTGTGTGTGTGTGTACATATGTGCATATGTGAGTCATAAAAAGAAAGACACACGAACAGAAAGTGCTCTTCTGTTTTCTAATGAGTTGAGATCACCTGCAGTGTCGCTTTCTAACTGAAGAGAGCAACTCGACATTGATGGCACTGTAGGCAGCAGGATTGTGAGGCATTCAGGATAGTGCTTTTATCCAAAGCGACTTGCGAATAAAAGAAGCAATAAGCCAAGGAAATGCATATGTAAAGTTTTATTTTGAAGATAAACGTCCTATGTCATTCCAACTGGCCATTCCTGTTTCAGTGGGCGATTTGTGACCAGAATAAGCTGCAGTGTTACCAGACTTTATGCTGATGGTGAAAGTCTGGCTCTGTGAGACAAGAGCGAGGATTTCATGTGACTCACACCTGCTGTATCTCCATCGCTTGAACTTCACCTGTCTAGACTCACACTGATTCCTTAAACAGTTTGTTTTCCATTTTCTGTACTAATTGTGCCATGGCTTATTCATAATTCTAACATTTGAAAGATTTTATTACGAGGCATTTGTTTCTGACTTCTATTTGTCAGAGATAAATAAGACGCAAGTATAAATACAAAATCATTAATGGCTGTTTTATTCTCAGCATTCATCACCATAACAGTTCTATTCCATTTTTTCCCTTTTCCCCTGTAACTACAACATTAGGTCCTCATTAAGTTTGCTGTTAGTGCGAATTCTGCTTAATTGATTCTCAGATATTGGCCAACAATCTGTATTTATTATATACGGTTTAATTTTGTGGTTTCTTTTTTCATGTAATTTCTGTGCACTGTACAAAACTCAAACTTGTTCTTGATAAGCTGGCATTAGGAACTCAATATAGGAGCTTTTAAATATCTCATGCTTTTATTAACAGTTACCTTGAAAGTGCACTGCCAGAGATATATGTTCTCCTGTGTGATTTCATGACCTTGAAAAGAAGCTCTGCCATAAAACCAGTTGCAGGGAACGCATAACACCAGTAACCCGCCTCAGACACTTTCACAAAATGGGCAGAACTCCATTTATACACCACCGGGGGTTGAATTTAAATGAGAGTTTGTTTGGTGCAAGTCTACAAACATCACGGAGAACAAGCTGTTGAATTACAACACTATAACAACAATAGAAACAGTATGCCCATATTGTTTGGTGTTGATAGGATTTTTTTTTTCGAAATCAGCTAATATTCAGCACCAATCTATTTATCTGTGTTCGGCTGTGTTTTTTGTGATTTT
>NW_015549644.1:699976-706776 GCF_001515605.1 Sinocyclocheilus anshuiensis
TATATATACACACACACACAATGGGTATAGAAAAGGATCACCCACCTTTAAAATAATCACATTTTGTTGCTTTGCAGCCTGAAATGAAGACGGACACAGTTTCTGTTTTATCCAGCTGTATTTACTCAGTGCAACTTCTAAGTCAAAGATATAAATAACACCAACATGTCAGAAAAAGCAATCACTGAGTTGAAAAAAGGATCACTAAGCCATTTGACTTTCAACTATAATCAGCAGTGGTCATTTTGATTAGCTCAGCATGAAAAGAGCTTTCCTGGAGCATTTCAGTTCTTAGTAGTGCAAATGAAGCAAACAATCAACTATGGGTGACAAGGCCCTGTCAAAAGATCTCCGGGATAAAGTTGTGGAAATATGGATGGGGCAAAATACCATCAAATTCTTGAGGAAAATCTTCTGCCCTCTGCCAGAAAGTTGACAATGGGAAGAAGGTTTACCTTCCAACATGACAATGAGCCAAAGCACACAGCAAAACTGAGCACATAGTGGTTAAAGGAGAAAAAGGTGAATGACCTTGTGTGGCCTATAGTCAGAGCCCAGACTTAAACCCCATTGAAAATCTGTGGAATGACTTGAAGACTGCATCAAATTTAACTGAACTTGATCAGTTCTGCAAAGAAGAGACACTGACACTTTTCTTGTTTTTCCTTTTTTATTTGCAGTTCACACCATGTTTCATCTCAATGTACTGCTTTGCAGCAGAGAAGGGATACATGATGTTTTTGAGCAAGAACAAGGACACATTTGAATGTTTTTCTCTTTAGAATATTAGTGCCTTTTATTGTGCGTGATTGTCTATTGGACACACTATGTAGATCACCGATGACATTTTCACCACTACATAAATAAACTGTAAATAGTGTGTAATAGCAGGTGGCATCTTCACAGTTTTTTTTCATGAAAGAGGACCTTATGTTTCTCCAAGTTGGGAGAATAAACCATTGTTTTAGTACACTTGTGTCAAAGTGCGTTATTAGAGATTATGTACCATGAAGTAAAGAGATGAAATTATTGCACATGGAAATTGTTTCAGCTCTCAGAAACGCACATACAGAGGTGTAAGGCAGCAGCGTTTGCCAAGGATTCAGAAAGAGGCTAATGTACTTGCTGTGTTACTGAATGGGACCCCTGAATTATGGGAGTCAATAAAACCGGCTTTATGTGCTCATTAGTCTCCAGATATGTTAAGACATCATTTTAATAATTGTGAATATATTGGATTAAAGAATTTATTCGTTTAGGGGAATAACATACCAAATGTGCATAGTAAGACCTTGGATATTTATGAAAAAAGTAAATGGAGTCAATTTTGATTTCATATTGACTTGAAACAAATCTCAAAAACAGTCTTTTTGGTTCAGTCCTCTTCTGTATGAGGCCTCGGCTTGTTTGGGGTTTTATAAGTTAAAGTTAGTGTTTCTGGATCAGTTTTGCTTGAGAATAATGACTAATATCTGGCTATTCAGATGCTATTCTGTGTTCAGTTGGGGGCACATCAACACTGAAATGCAAATGCAAAAGTTCTTTATTTAAATATTTAATACTGTGTTTAAGTATGAAGGAAATCCATTGGAATTCATCTCAAGTATTCCATGTCTCTACAAATTGGAGACTGAGGTTTCTGTGTGCCCTTGCATGGTTGAATGGTGTAAAGGTTTAGTTAAGTGCACACAGACAGAACCCCTCCCTCCATACTAAGTGTGTCCTTGGGATCTCTAGCTCTCAGGTTCGATAAGTGCTGCTGTTCATGTTGAAATGCATTGCTTAGCACTGGTTATCAGGGAAAATTGTACATGCAGCTCATGACAGATTATGAGAAATGCTGGTATTACATGGTACCTTTTCAGCATATGTAATTATTTCCTATTGGTTATGATCTGTGTGGAAACATTTGACAATCTTGGCCTGTTTTGATTGACAGGTTTTTTTTTTCTTTCCAAGAACGAGCTGTTTGTGTGCAAACGGTCCTGCTCTTTTAAGACCTTTTGCAAAGCTGAAAATACCATGCACAGTGGTGAACAGGTCAGACAGAAAAGTTGCAATGTGTTTTATAACTTTGTGCTGCCATTTCTTAGTAATTCCATCCTGCTCCTGCTGACTTCAGAAGGTTCAAAATAAACTCTCTGCTCTGGCTTCCAAGTCACAGAAACTTTATTTCTTATAGATGCTAGTTTAATAAAGTGCAGCAATTTCACATTTTTAACTAGATTACTTTTTTGAAGAAAAAGAAGAAGAAAATACCATGTTGTTTTGGATGGTTGCGACAGCGTTTCTGTAAATTTGCTTGGGTATTTTGAGTAGTTTTAGCTGTTTCCATCCAATATTGTAAAAGTATCATTGTATGCATTTATTTGTAACTTTATTTTGTTGTTTATTTAGGTTTTGTAACACATTTTGAAAATTTTATCTTGGTGTTTCCATCCAGGAATTCTTTAATGCAATATTCCAAAATTCACATTTAAAACGTGGATGGAAAGCTGGCAAAACATTCCTTTGAAGGACTGGAAGACGTGTCAAACATTTCTTTAATATTCTGGTCAGCAGATATGATATGCTTCTTTGCTTAAACTGTAAAAGTCTTCAAAAAGCCTGATAGAATTTATCAAGTTTAATCGCTTGGAAAACTTGCACAGATAACATTATGTCTGTACTTGGGTGTTGCTGTCTAACAAAACACCATCTCTTAACAAGCAATGTTTTGGGTATTTTGTAAGCTTTTGATATTTATTTTACACTGGTCAGCCACAGTGTTAAAACCACTGAAAGCTGAAGTGATTAATATTGATTATATCAATATAATGCCGCCTGTCAAGTGGTGGGATATATTAGGCAGCAAGTGAACAGTCAGTTCCTGAATTTCATGTGTTGGAAGCAGGAAAAATGTGCAAGTGAAAAGATCTGAGTGACTTAGACAAGGGCCAAATAGTGAGACGACTGGGTTAGAAATCGTTCAGAAATGGTTTGAAGAACATGACAAAGAGTTCAAGGTGTTGCCTTGTCCTCCAAATTTCCCAGATCTAAATCCGATTGAGCTTCTATAGGCTGTGCTGGACCAACAAATCCATCCATTGAGGCCCAGCGTCTGCAACTTGCTAATGTCTTGGTGCCAGATACCACAGGACACGTTCAGAGGTGTTGTGGTGCCCATGCCTTGACACATCAGAGCTGATTTAGCAGCACAAAGGGACCTGCATGATATTAGACAGGTGGTTTTAATGTGGCTGATCAGTGTATGTGACGTGGACAGGATGTCATAGAAGTCGAAACCAACCATATGCCCTAAGATGGCTTTAATGGCTTTCTGCATGTTAGTATGTGCAATAATAACAGTGAGGCTTGCCTTATTGTGAAAACTCAGAGTGTAGAGTGATGAAGTGCTGACACAGAGCTTTGCCTATGTTGGCATGCTACTGTTCTGGTAAGGCATGTGGCTGTTTGTTTTCATAGAGCCCTGCTGGCCTGCTGCCAGAGATGGGCATAAATACATGAAAATGTATTTAAAATAAAAATACAAAATACTGTGTGGAAAAATGTATTTAAATACAAATACAGTATTTTCTATTTTGAAAATACACAAAATACATGTACAATTGGCCATCCAGTGCAGGTATCCCTATAGGCTGAAATCTATCTGGACCTATTCTGGAGAAAGAAAAAAACAAACAAACACACATTTCGATGTGTACAACTGCTTAGAAACTTTTGTTTTCATTTTACATACCTCTTAGGAAATATAAAACTACTATTGAAAGATATTTATTTCATGTTCAAATTTATCTTGTATATAAAGTTTTTTTCAAATGAGAAAGTGTATCTAATATTTACATTTTAAAATTAGAATTCATATAGATAGAATTTAACACCATTTGCTCAAAGGTTTTTCGTTTTTTTTTTTTCTTTACAAACAATAAAACAAAACCTAAAGATTGTTTGTGGTGAAACATTCATCAGTGTCTTCACAAATTAAATTGTTGATGACAGACAGTGATTAACCTAATTATTTTGTCTCTACATAAACATACATTTGCATAGATGGGTGAACACAATCACCTGATTTTTCATTAAGCACCAAGTTTGCACTTCTCTAAAATATTAAATGCTTACATTTACAAAATGAGCCTGCAATATTAGAAATAATGAATAAAGTAATGGCCCATGTTAAATACAAACATTAATTAAAAGAAAATGTTTAATGAATTAAAAAAAAACAAAGCATTAATTAATTTAGTGTTATACATAATGTTATCATATTCATATGGTTTGTTCTAATGTCACAAATCATAATCTCAGGTTTACTGCATTTTACAAGATTCATTGAATTCTTTTGTGTGGGTTTAAGAAGTGTACTCGAAAACATTTTCACATGTGTCCTCCAAAATGACCCACAACCTAATCAGTTTATATGTGAAAAAATCCATTTATTCACAAACTTCTCACGAAATGACTGTTTGACAAACAACTCGCAAACTACTTCCTCCCACTGCTGCTTTCTGATGGTTTGGAGAACAATTACTCTGTGTCGCCCCCTGTCATTTCACAGAATTATACAGCGGCGAGCGCATCGAGTATAAAAGCCTCGTCTGTTTAGGGAGGAGCGGGCAGTCAGCAGGTTCGCGGCGTAGAGCCAGGCCAAAGTATAAACAAGGCTTCAACTGCACAAAACGCTTCCACCACGACAGAAATCAGGAGCTGCGTGGTGATTCCTCCACTTGATGCGGAGTGTAAAAAGTGTCAGAAGTGTAGGCCTACTTGTTGGTGTTCCACTCTGCACAAAGCACATCACTTTCTATTGCTCATTTATTCATGCTTCTTTTTCCACTCCCAACGTTCCAATAATTCCTGCCCACTAAAAGCTGCATGGATATATTCGCTTACCCTGATAGGCCTATCTATGTAAACGATTTAGAAAAAGTTCAGTCGATTCACTCTTTATATCATTGCCATGATATGTATTGTCATATCACCCAGGCCTAACATGCAGTAATGCTTTAAACACATTTGACAAGCTAGTTGATAAAAAACAACAACCGATTAACTATCAAAACTGATTGGCTAATGCTATTCGGTGCTCTTTTCTTCTTTCATGTTAACCGAAGGCAAATCTGAATGATGCACATTTTAACTTTAATCGACAAGTGCAATTGACCATGACATCCTAACCTTATCTTATTGCAGTAAAGTCGCTCACCCAATGCTGAATGGAGCTGTACAGCTGCAGCTCACGTGATGAATGTTGGGGGGAGGGGGCGTGTCTGAACTAGTTGATGAATGAAATCAGCACCCTGATAAAGAGGTTGACTGGCACAAAGTATTTTGTGTATTTTGAAAATACAAAAATACTTATCTTAAATGTATTTAAATACAAAATAATTAGATTTTTTTCCGAAGGCTTTTAAATACAAAATAGTATTTTGTATTTCAAATACGTATTTTAAATACATGTATCTGAAATACTGCCATCCCTGCCTGCTGCCTGATTTTGCCTCAGATGAAGCTCTCTTGGCAGGTTTAAAACAGGCTGCTGCTCTAAATACCCTCACCTGCTGCCACATCGCTCCAATTAAGTCCATCTCCTCCTCTCTGGTTCACACACAAATACGTGAGCGCACCTGTGAAGGCTAGATCCTCCCCAGCTGTTGGATTTTCTCATTGGCTTCTATCCCCTTGTCCTTCCCTGCCTTGCAAATCCGCTAGTTAGCATGGATCAGGAACAGTGCTGACTTTGCTGACATCTGTACTTCGACAGAAACCATCCAACCGTGCGAAGACATTCAGCCTATAGGGACGGACTCAGTTATTCCGAGCAATGTCATACTGTGACACTCGGACTGTTTGATTGACAAGGTGCAATAACAGGAATGAGAGGCATGAGTGTCCATTATCACTCGCTGTGTTTTGTGAGGGCTTCCTCCCCTCAGGGCATCGGCACGTGAGGGTCTGTGAGTAATGATGTGGGCCGGAGCGTTCCCAACTCCGGGACCCCAGGGCAGACACCGAGGGCTGAAGTTTGGAGAAGCTCTCTTATTAAAAATCCAGATTTTCTTGTCAATGATGATATTAAGCACTGTCAGCAAGATTACGTTGATGCAGTAGCTGGAAATGGAATATCCCACTTTAAGCATTTGTCAGTCATGGGATGTGCTGTTTACTTTATGCCTTCAGTACATTACATGTTTCGCTAAGCTGTCACCCATCAGTAAATGTTAGCAGATTTGTGTGATTCATTTTCATGCTATTTGGTTGTTATATTTGTCATAACTTATTCACTTACACATCTTGAACTCCATTATTCACATAATACTTGGACTTGTATAGCAATAGGGGTAGAATTATTCTTAATAATAATAATTAATATTTACCTTTACTTTTATTAATAACAGTAGTAGTAATAATATATATAATATACATAATGTACATAATATTTATTATTATTATTATTATTAATATATTATTGTTGTTGTTGTTAATAATTATTATTTTATTATTAATAAAAATAACAAATAATAATAATAATCTTAGAATCTTGAATCTTAGTTAGGATACTGTACAATAGTAATACATTTCTGTTAATAATTCTTCACTTTCATGTGTTATTTTGCAGTGATTTGTTGATAGTCACGTTCAATTAAGTGCATGTGTGGGTAAATATTTCTTTAAAGGGGTCATATGATGCGATTTCAAGTTTTCCTTTCTCTTTGGAGTGTTACAAGCTGTTCGTGAATAGATAAGATCCCTGAAGTTGCAAAGACTAAAGTCTCAAAACCAAAGAGATATTCTTTATC
>NW_015549644.1:706879-713789 GCF_001515605.1 Sinocyclocheilus anshuiensis
ACTTTGTAGAAAACGAAGCGTTTGAGAGAGGCGGGGCATAGAGGACCTACAATAATGTACAGTATTTGAAAAATAATGTGTTTTTTGAACATTAAAGCATGTCAACATATTCTGTTACACCAAATACACAAAATAATGATCTTTAAAAAAGCATCATATGACCCCTTTAAAGAAAAAAAAAAAAGTGAAATTTTGAATTATTTAAGAATGAATTATCTAAGAATTATTTCAGTTTTGTGTAATGTTAAATTTCAGCAGTCTCAAGAATGGTCTATTACTAAATCATATTTTTATATAATCCATCCTGTGTTTTTGCATATAATACAGCCATGGAAAAAATGTTGACCACTGATTCTGTCGATATAATTTCACAAGCAAATCCTCATCTCAGTCATTTACAAATAGTGTATGCTATTCCAAGGGACAAACATTGCCGTTGTAGTCTTTTTGTGATAGATGAAATCACTTTTTTCCCATTGACTGTACGGCTTCACTGAGAAATACATCAGATTATATAAGTGTGTTGCGGATATCATTTCATATTCTCAAGCCCAGGTGTGTAGGTTTAATTAAGCAGTAATTTGACAGCTCTTCCTTGGGTTTCGTTCTCTAGCAACAGCGTACGGTGTACAGACTGACCCTGGTGAAGGCCTGGAATGTGGATGAGCTGAAGGCCTACTCAGATCTCATCGCCCTTGGACAGCCAGATTTCATCGAGGTCAAGGTATGCCTCTCACCCGCCTAATTTAGGAATGAGCTTCTAATGAGGGGCTCTGAACCCTTTTGGGTTTAATAGGTGAAGCTTTACTAAGCTATTGCTGGAATCCCAAGAATTTCCTCCTAATACTTTTAGCAGGAAAACAAGGTAATTACCAGGCTCATTAAATTCATTCTCTGTCCTAATGCATTCACTGAGAGCCAATGAATCAAGATTGGATTGATTTTGAGCTCAGATGAGATGAACTTGTAGTGTTTGCAGCAGGAGCTACTAAATGAAATGTTGCAACTGAAGCCCTGTGCTACAACATTTTTAGTTTGAATGCTAAATTATTGAAGGATGTTAAACTTTCAAAATATCTTTTTGGAATTGCTGTATCAAGTATCGTTCACAATTTTTGTGCATTCTGTTACATAATCTGTATTTTCACTGAATTAAGATTTAGATAGTTTTTTTTTTTAGACACTGATATAGATTCGCATTAAAACATAGTTCATATCACTTCAGTTTATGCCAGTAAAATGAATAGTTCACCTTAAAAATGAAAATTGTCATTTACTCACCTTTTTGTTGTTTCTAAACCGTATGATTTGTTTTCTGTAGAACACAAAAGGAGAAATTTTGAAAAATGTGATGGTCACTCTTTTCCATATAATTACAAAAGTGATCCATATGACTGGTGCATTATATCCCAAGTGTTCTACCATATGACAGCTTTGTGTAATAAAACCACCCCCCCTCAAATTTCAGTCATATTCACTCATAATTTCCTCTACTGAGAAGTTAACTGCTGCAGCCACTTCATCTATGAGTTGAACTTAGTCTGATTCATCTGATCAAAATGATTCGTAAACAAAGCATTTAGACTTTGAAGATGAGATTCATTGAAAGGTTTGACTCAAAGATTTATTTTTTTATCTATTTATTTATTTTTACAAATCAGCCATATTTTCTGTAATTATGACTTACGTTTCAGGCTGCTCCTCAAACAAAGAAGAACAGACCTTGAATATACTCTAAAAAATTATTTTGTAAACAGTTGTGGAATAAGACTTAAATTAATAGAGTATGTTTTACAGGAAAATACTTTTTTAGCTTTTCTAAAAAAAGAATGAGCAGCACATTCTTCAGAATCTCTGTGTTCAATACAAGAAATATGTCAAAGTACAACATTTTCAACAGAAGTTTGCGAATTTTAGGTGAATTTAGGTAAAATTAACTTTCTTCTTTAATTTTAATAAATGAAGAGTCAGAAGTCATTACGTTTCATCCCATTTTTCTAATGATCTGTGAAGATCAAGACTGAGTCAGTCCTCTGTGAAATGCCAAGACTGTAGCTTTTAAATAGTCAACTAGTGACTTTAATGGCTTTTTAATGAAATGCTAGTTTTTAATCCGCAAATAAGAACCTCATTCTACTTAATCAACCTGTCTTCAAGATTAATTGACTAAACTGATTAAATCTCTCCTCAACTCAGCCAGCTTTTATTTGCCTTAATGCATCTGGTGTTTGTTGACCTGTGTAATTACACTGTCCTGGTTTAATTGTACTGATCTGAACTGATTTGCTCGTGACCTGATGAACCACAGCCCACCCCTCTCGGATGAGGGACACATATTGTTTTGTAGAGTCTCTAAGCAGTTCTTGCTGTTCCTCCAGGTAGAAAAACAATCTGTTAAATTACAATTTTATTAATTATTGTTTCTCCTCTATTCCTCATTCAGCTGCAATTTGCATGAATTCTTCCAGGTATTTCTTCCCTCCTGCACTCTTATCTTCACGTTAGCAGCTACTTTTCTAATGGAGGGAAGGGGGGCTACTACATTGAGATTCACAGAATTGCTCATAATCTCATTACGAGTCAACAGCCAGTCATGTGACCTGTGCGCACCTGCCCCGTAGGGAACCCGCCTCAGCGCATTCACATTTAAAGCAGAGTCACTCCAAAGTAAAGGCGACTTCAACTATGACATGCTGTTACCTAGCAACAATAATCGCCCACTTTGATAGACTGCAGAAGGCGAGGATTTACGCCGCCTTCTGTGGGATAAAATAAAGGCTATGAAAAAGTGTGAGGAAAATATTGCTGAGTTTACCCAAACAGAGGCAAGCTGTCTGAATCTCTGAGCCTGCGTTCACCTTTTGATGGTTTGTCAGCTCTGGGTTAACGGTCCTAATGTTAAATGAGATTTCTGCTTCCTGTTGTTTTTTGACATTTGAGCTTCATAGCTGTGGTGTGGTTTGATGCACACTTGAACTGGTTGTTCACATACTAGGTCTGAGAGTATTTGCTTATTGTCGACAGCCCAATGCAAACAACATTTTGCTGATTCAGCAGCAAAATGGCTCAACAATAAGGATGGTCCACTGGTCTGTAGCTATTGAAAGCGTTTTAGCCCAGTTAAGGGAACTGTCACTTGTCCTATAAGATCAGCACTGTATCTTACATGTACATGTATTTTTATGCCTTGCAAACTTAAACATTTGGCTGCAAAAATGTATTTTTTATTATTATGTAAAATTATCTGGCTGGCTGACAGCTAGAATTATGAAGAATGGATTCTAAGTTACAGATGAATTTGTGATATGTATGGCATGATTTTTCAGCAAAATAGTTTGACATTTAAAGTTACAAGTTTTTAAATGTTGTTTTAAATAACTTTCTATTCATTGGAGAATCTCAAAAATATTCCACAAAAATATTACGCAACACACCTGTTTTTAACACTGATAATATTAAGAAATAAAATTAATTGTAATAATATTTCATAATACTACTGGTTTTACTGTACACTGTAAAAAAAAAAATGTCCTCCTTTTTCAACTTAAAAGTCTAAGTTCAGTTGCTGCCTTACCTTTTTTTAGCATAAACAACTTGGCTTTGTCATTTCAGCCTAAATTACTTTAAACCGATCAAGTTGGATTTCATATAACTTATTAAAAAAGTTGAGTATACTTCTGATCAAATAAATGCAGTCTTGGTGAGTTGCGGAGACTTAAATGTCCAAAACATTTTGAATGTTAATGTACGCGTAAAACATATTATTTTACAAGTTGTTAATAGAAGTTGTTAATATATGTATTAAATAATGCATGTAAAAATTAGACCTAATCAGAAGACTTTTCTGCTAGTCAAGCATTTTGCTACATGGGAAGCATGAAGCTAAAAGCATGTTGTTGAAGCAGATAAATCTGGTTAAAGTTAAAAAGCGATGATTTTGTTTGTAATGTGACTGCATTGCATTTTTATTGACTTTTTATCAGTTCATGTATTTCTTGGGAATCAAACCCATGTGCCCTTTGGCATTGCCAATAAAGGAACTTAACACATTAGCAGTCATCCAACACGCATACGGACAAGCCTTGTTACTAGCCGCACTTTTAAAAGTTATCTTTTTTATTTATTGCACTTATTTTGCCCTTTAATTAGACAAATGATACCTTATTCATGCCACGAGCCAGACAACAAGTTTCTCCTAGCGAATAGACAGGTTTATATACAGCCAGACATCAAATTTCTTGACATCTCATTTACTTCTATAGGACACCAGTGACCCAGGCATCAAACCACCGGCAGTGGCAGCATTGTTTGGACACTTTTGTGGACGTGAAACAGAGTGGTGATATATGCGGAGGGTAATTAAGTTTGGTGGTAGCCGAGCAAGTCTGATATGTTTCTGTGAGTAATGGAGGCGTTCAGCCCCCTCCAGCTGTTCAACCCCACAGTAATTACAGCGCTCTCACCCCTCACATTTCCCAGCACCTTTGTGTGTGCGTCTTTTTTATTTTATTCTTGCAGGATCTGCCAGACCTGCTGCACACTCCTTTTGAGATATTTACTCTAACTGTCAGACAACAGATGTTTTTCATTGTTGTCTAATTTCATGCGTTTTGAAATCAGTCCGAAAACCAGTCAGTATCTGGTGTGACCACCATTTGCCTCACGAATTTCACATGAATTTAAGGGAGAAATGTGTGTGTGTATATATATATATATATATTTATAGTGCATGCAATAAAATGTAATGACACAATTTGTATTTGTAGTTTTAGGACTCCATGAAAGGTAGAGACATGCTTGTGTAATGTGAAGTCAGTCCCGTTCCTCTCCAGTGCTGAGGAGCACTCATCCTCTTTGGGTGGTTATCGATCAAATCATTATTCCTGCACAATTAGAGTGTCTCAGAGGTGTTAGTCCTGACACAAAGATGGACAGCCTGTGCTGGGCTCCCAAATTATCTCCACCTTAGTTATTCAAGAGGTTAGACATTTGAGGACACAACTGAGATCAAACTGCCTAACTTTTGGACAACGCTATTAGAGCTTCATTCATGCACCACTAATTTCTTTTGCTTTAATCCCACATGCTATTAAATCATTTTTCATAGCGCTTTTATCAATGCACCTTTATCTTTGTATACATTTTTGGTTGGCTTATTAGAGTCAGATTGTTGGTCTATGACAGGAAATCTGTAGCATTGTTAGTTGGCGTAGATGGGCCGGAGAAACACCCTCACTTTCCTTGCTCCATTGATTTATCAGGGCATTTCTGTAGGTAATCATTATTCTCTATGGCTTCAGAGCAGCTAGATAAGAGTTGGGCTTATTAATTCTGTGCCAGACTGGGAATATCAGCTTTGGACATCCGCCATGGCCCACAAGACTGAGATGAGGAAGGCAAGAATCCCGTCCTTTTGTTTCCACTGTCCTCTATGTCCTCAGAGAGGAATGCGATACGTTGGGGACACTAATGCAATATAGTACTTATCTGCTCATCCCTGTATACCTTATACCTGAAGAGACTATAGTGCATTAAAACACATGAAGAATGACCAATTTAATTTCTTTTAATTTGCATTATACTATTATACTAACTTGTGTATATTATACTAACTTGGCACCATATGGTGGATCTTTAAAGAAGATTTGAGACCATCTTGATTGCAAATTAACTAATATATGTAATAATTACTACAGTAGGCTAATATATAATAATTATAATATATGTAATAATTACTACAAAATAATGCTACAAAAACAATATATACTAATTGTAATACTAATAAGAAAAAAATAATACAATGAAAAGATATTAATAATTACTACAATTTATAATATACATATAATAATAATAATTATGATATATAATATGTAATAATTACTGCAAAATAATACTTCAAAAACAATATAATAATAATATTAATTATAGTAATAGTAATACTAATAAGAAAAAAAATAATATTAAGAAAAAAATACTAAAAATATATTATAGTTATTATTACTCTTGTTATTATTATTTATAAATATCATGATCATTATTTTTTTTTCTTAGAAATGCACATTTGAGGGTAGCTTGAGTCGACCGTAGTAGTAGTTTCAGTTAGGATGCAGATGTACATTTGTTTTTGTTTTTTTTAAATTGTAACAACCTCATTTTTATATGGTGAAATGTAATTATTCTGGCTGAGTTTTATTAAAGGGGTAATATGATGTTGCTAAAAAGAACATTATTTTGTGTATTTGGTGTAATGAAGTGTGTTTATGCGGTTTAAGGTTCAAAAAACACATTATTTTCCACATACTGTACATTATTGTTTCTCTTCTATGCCCCTGCCTGTCTGAAACGCGTCGATTTTTACAAAGCTCATCGGTCTGAAAAGCGAGGTGTGCTCTGATTGGCCAGCTATCCAGTGCGTTGTGATTGGCCGAATACCTCAAGCATGTGACGGAAATGTTACGCCCCTTACCATATTGTGATGCCTTGTCCAGGCCGGAGTGACGAGACAAAAACATTAAAACCCATTATAAACGAGGCATTTGTTGCATCCAGTGGGGACATAATTACGGATTATACTGACTTATACTGTCTTTTTACGCGTTGCATTGCATCGCGCCGCGTAAACATAAAACCATGTCTGCATTTGTGATCGGAGAAATGATAAACTACAAACGCTACTTTACACTGCCCAAAACTCGCGTTTGAATCGTCAGTGGCAAATGTTTTAAATATAAAAACGTACTTACAATTTGTGAGTCAGAACAGCCGGCATTGTAGTGTACTCTACCAGGATCAGGAAACAGTCCTCCATAAAATGCACTGCACACATCTGAATATTTGGGTTGAAGTGTTCTGGAACAGTGTTGTAAATACAACTTAACCACAGATTTCTAGTTGTGTCCTCTTTTGGAAG
>NW_015549644.1:713841-714153 GCF_001515605.1 Sinocyclocheilus anshuiensis
ATATCTCTTTGGATTTGAGACTTTAGTCTTTGCAACTTTACAGATCTTCTTTATGCATCAAGAGCTTGTAACACTCCAAAGAGAAAGGAAAAATTTAAATCGCATCATATGACCCCTTTAAAATTAACCATTGGTCTAAGTAGGACACATTTATATCATGCTAACCACAGTTAAAACCACACATATAGTACCTCAGTACCATGGTAAAATGTAACTATATGGTTTCTAGTTATTTGTATGAATAACTGTAGTCTAAATCTAGCATAGCGTTAGTTCTGGCAGGTCACGTTAGTCAAGCTCGCATCAGCTGAC
>NW_015549644.1:714554-761010 GCF_001515605.1 Sinocyclocheilus anshuiensis
CTGCTCTCATCCATGCTAGGCTGCATGGATGCACAGGGAGTTCTTGCCCAGAACAGAACCATACCGCCAATCCAAACTGTATGCTAATTGTCAATCATCTTTGACGATAGTGGTCCTGACAGAAATGCATTTAGTATAAATGCACAAACGCTATAGCTTAATCACAAAAAAAAAATCACATTATTTAGAATTAATTTGTTTTTAATCTCCATTCATCTGGCCTTGTGGTGTGTTCATTTCGGAACCATTTAAACCGTTGGTGCACTGTTTACAGTTACGATGCATCAAGATATCTCTTTCACATGACGTCTCTTTTTTGATTCTCTCAATGGCTCGGAGATGTTCATCTATTGATGTCCGGCGTAATAGAGTGCTAACAGCTCAGCGTGATGAAGACTGAAATAAGATAAAGCCTCACCGAATGGGTTTTCACTCTATCACAGGATGAGTAATGTCTTTTCAACAGCACAGCTACTCCTACACACAAGCAGACCCATGAACTAATGCTGGCCACACCACAAATGAGGCCGGTTTTCATCCAGCGGTGATGTGTCACTTATTTGGTTGCCAAGGATTATTAATCACTACTTTTCATGATGTGTGAAGGTTCAAACGGAGTACGTGACCTGACTTGACACCAGTTTGTTTCAATATCCAATCAGACATCAGAGTTCATGACGACAGAAATCGTATTAATGTAAAGTGAATTTGCATTCCCAGCATGTGGTACATGCAGCCCTCATAGCCTGTTCGCCCTGATCACAGCAACATCTATGAGGTGTGATGTGAACGCTGCCCTGTTTTGTGTGTGTAGGTGTTAAATGAGATGATCTGGCCGTCTCAGTCTCCATCATCCACAG
The DNA here is from genome assembly GCF_001515605.1 of Sinocyclocheilus anshuiensis. NCBI lineage: Eukaryota > Metazoa > Chordata > Actinopteri > Cypriniformes > Cyprinidae > Sinocyclocheilus > Sinocyclocheilus anshuiensis. The sequence continues at coordinate 715,415 of NW_015549644.1, forward strand.
AAAAACCAAATCATCCTCCACGCGCCGCTGTGTCCTTGGGCTGTGCACGCTGATATGATGCAGAGTGTTTTTGTGTCCCTTTTTGTACAGTTAAATCTAAAATTTTCAAAGAGTCAGGGCAACATCAGCTGTATCCTGCAAAGCATGAGTGTGAATATTTTAAATGAAAGCTAACAGTGGGAGTGTGTTGCAGTGATTTGATTGCTTTTATTAAATGTCGGCATCACTAATACAATAAAAAAGGGTCCAATATGTTCATGTTATGGCCAATAGCTGATAAATGGCTAATGTTGAAATTCTATACTGTTTTGCCTTATAAAGTTTGTAAAACTACTTATTTCAGTGATTTATTTCAATTACATTTAACAGTGTTTTTAAAGATTGAGTGTTAGATAATGGCTGTAGCTGTCAAGCAATGACAAATTAATTACATGATGTGCCAATTAATCAAATCTCAATCTGAGATCACAAATCACATCTAATCGCAAATTAATCGCACATCAATTTGGGTTGAGAAATGGCCATCCAAAAGATGGTTCAGAAGTGGCCTGAATGCATTTACACTGCATTTAGAATTGTGTAATGCTGAGATTAACAGGTTTTAAATGGACATTAATGGGTTTTTAAAAATGTAATATTGAAATTATTTTTTTTTAATGAAATATGAAACTAAAACTGCCAGTAGTTGGTGGCAAGTCATTGTCTTCTTAAAGAGTGAGCCATTCGGTCATTCATTCAACCACTTCGTTCAAATGGCTGATTGATTTAGAAGCAAGTGACAGTCTTTATGAATGGCTCACTGAATCATTGGCTCACTTGATTCTTTTAAAAACATGGATTCATTCACTAAGGAAACACCACTACCACTGTGTGTTGCTGTTCAGAGATGTGTAACATTTCTGCTGTGGCTTTGGTTAGAACCATTTTCATTGGCGAAATTGAGCAAAAACAGAAAATACTCAATATTGTGTTGAAAAGTATTGAAATGTCAATAATGATTCAATACAAAAAAAAAATTAATGTTCAGAATTGAATCCAGTAACCAATATCATATGGATATATTGTGCATCCCTACAATTAAAGATACTAATGGACTGTGAGTTTACATGGATGTGTGTTCATATTTTACAACAGAAGAAAGTGGCTTATCCAATAAGATGAACCCAATAAGAACTGAGTCTGTTTTATGTTGATACTTTCATGATGAGATTTTATCATGCTGTGTTTATGACTTGGACAATTCAAATGTCCCATTTTACAGTTTTGTCCTTCTTGTCTTTTTGCTTGTCCTCTAGGGAGTGACATACTGTGGCGAGAGCTCAGCCAGTAGCCTGACAATGGCCAACGTACCCTGGCACGAGGAGGTCGTCTACTTTGTGCAGCAGCTTGCCAACCTGCTCCCAGACTATGAAATTGCCTGCGAACACGAGCACTCCAACTGTCTGTTACTTGCACACCACAAGGTAACCCTGACCAGACATGCTGTTCATAGCTGCTGTCCTACTCCTGCACTGCGTTTCATAGAAACGGAGCTCGTACTGTAATTTCCTTTTTTCGACTTAAACCACTTTTTAAAGCTGTTACAAATAAAGATACCACTGCCATTTCTGTAAATGTCATTGAAAAAGTGTTGATATGGGCACTTGCATTAAACTGCCATTCAGGTGAAGGGTTAAACCTTCCTTCCTGCATTTTTATGCTGTCTCCTGACACAGCGTTAGTCATTCTTACAGCCGCTCTTGTTTTACATTTGTTTATTGTGACAGTTTCTGTTATGGTTTGCGTGGGCAGTGAACCCTTACCAGCGCTCTTCTCTCACAAACAAAAAACATATTTATGTGCATGTATTATATGGTGCTTCAATATCCTTTTATGATTTGCTGTTTGTATTAGGAAATCAAGTACCATAAATTTCTGCATGTGATTCTATGGTGAATATTTCCATTCTAACACACAATGGGGCATTTCACTTACCCAAATAACATAAAGCCTTGTGTGTTTTCCCTGCTTAAAAACATCTGAAATCGGTCTTTTCAGATCCTCCCAGCCTCATCGGGTGTTCTTTGCTGGTTTTAGAGGGGTTTTGGGCACTTGCGAGCTGGCCAGACCTGCTTAGCCTGACTGGGAGACCAGCTTAAACCTGCTAAGACCGGCAGACCTTCATCATTTACTCACCCTCATTTCGTTCCAAACTGTATGACTTTTAGAAAGATAATCTGAAGCTGCTTTTGTTAATATAGGGTCCAAAATCTTTCAACAATAAATGGTATAAAAATTAATCAATACAATTTAACTTTTGAAGCGGCACAATCTCTTTGTATGATGAACAGATCGAAATATACAGATCGAAATAAACAAATACACACACAGTTCTTCAAATATGGGTATGTTTTCTTTTAATAATCGCTGACAACAAGTCATGTACTCATGATGCCCGCACTCATTTTTTACTCTGTTGATACCCTTGACAAAGTTTTTAATCAAGTTGATCCAAATTTAGTTTTAAAATGGCTCTGAAATACCTTTTAGTTCTGTTTTAACTTGCAATACCTCAAGCATGGTTTTCTCTATGAAAATAACTAAACAAGCCAGCATGGCATTAAAACCAGAACCAGGCAAGGTTTGATGTTAGTACATGGATTCATTTAACGAGGCCTTTATGTCCTTTTTGGAGTGTGAATGAACCCCACTGACTTTAATAATATAGGAAAAATATCTGAAACATTGTTCAAAATATAATCTTTGTTTGTGTTTCATGAGGGTAAATAAATGTTAGAATTTTAATTTTCTTGTGCTTTTTTTTTCTTTTTCATTTTTTTTTTGGACTTGGAAAACATCTTTCACTCCATATCTGACCCAGTTAACTCCATATTGTGCTTTGAAGTGCTGTTATGGAACAATTCTAATTTTACATCATTTTTGACACCCTCCTGAACTTTATTTTTCTTGCAATAACTGATATCTTATACTGCTCTAGACATATCTTGTCCTTCCATTTCCATGCTTTTTACTTCCTTTTTAACATGTTCCTTGCTTATTAGCTTAATTTCTAAATATCCCATTAATTAATTCAGTTTCTTTCTCTCTTCAGGCGAAGAGAGCTCTCTTACATGCAGTAAGGAACTGTAATTGCATGTGTCCACCTGTTTGCATTTTTTTAAAACCCCTCCATTCATATCTTGTCTCATCATGCAGAGCTACAAACACGCCGGCTGTAAATGAGCTGCAGTAGTGGAGAGTCGTAATCATTGTGAGTGCCCAGAGCAACCTCCACTCAAGCCCACACAGGCATGAGAAGGTGCTCGGTCCTCCACTGCCTTACCATCAAGTGTTTGGAAACAAAGCAAAGAGGTTTGTTGGTGGGCAGCTTAAGGAGGCTGGGTGTGAGACCTATGAAGATAGGGTGCCAATTCAGTAATAACGACAACAAAAAAACGAATGAAGGACTTTTCACATGCGTGGGGTTTGTTGGACGAAGATTTTTGCCGTGTTGAGCAGCTCTTAGGCCTCCTCACACCATTATGAACCAATTATATTATAGTTAGATACATGATGTCACTCCTTGTGGGCGGGGCTGCATCTCATGATTCACTGAGGAAGATGCTTTAGGGTGTAATGTGAACACTTCAAAAGCAAACCCCCATTGTATCCAAATGATTCTGACTTCTTTGCAGTCTTCAGCAGTCATACCGTCTTGCTTCTGAAATGACACTGAGATAAAGCCAGTCCCCAGCACTCAAGCACTGAGCTGCTTTGCCTTCCTCTGCAAGGGTTTTGTCCCTGCCGTATGCATGTTAAAGAGCTGTCTTTGCATTGCCTGTGACAGACGTCTAAATGAAAAGGCATTGAATTTGATGTGAAAATTCATTCCTCACTACGTCACCACCGACCGCACAGGGACTCTCTCTCAACTTGTTCAGCTCAGCTGTGACTCACGAGGGTGCTAAAAAGGCCCATTGTCCCTGTACTAAGAAGCCATTTTTCACATGGGACCTTGGAAGGCCACTATCAGTATTTCATTGCATTGACTTTGTTTAGCTGGCGCATTCATTTTTTTATTATTTCAGGGTTGCAAACATTTGCCCTTTATCCGTGGTGTTCTTGACGAGGTAAGACCCTCTGAATGAATTTACAGCTCTTCACTGTGTGGAGCTGACAGTTTATATTCTCATGAAGTTAGTGCGCTGTGTCCTCATAAAGCTCTGCCTCTCTCTCCATGTTCTGAACTGAAGGAAGGAAATTAAAGCATGTAAAGTAGGGTTAAATGAGGATTTAAATCCATCAAGAGTTTTACAAGTAGAAGAAGCTTGATTTTCTAAAATGTCCTGTGATATTCTGGTCAGTAGATATGAATGTGGTCCTTTTGATGTAAGTCTTTGGGATATTTTCTCCATTTTATCATCCTGATCATTTAAAAAAGTAATAGCACATCTCTATTCAGCAAGCAGAACAGTTTAATTATTCACAAACTGTGCAGGGCAAGTTATGCACCAAAGTTTAATACTTCATTTAATACTTAAGGTTTACTTACAGTCCTAAATATGAGCAATAGTAATAGAGATGCTTGCCTTAGTAATGTAGCCTTGAAGCATGTTGCATTTTTCAAAAAGCCTTAGCTGGCCTTATGAACATTCATTAATTCGTAAACAAGATTACCCATTTAAACTTTAAAGTCCCAATAGTTTCTCAGTGACTACACCAGACTGAAGAAGCCCCACAGCACACCGTACAGACAAGAGCATCATTAATTTTGGGGGATGTTCATAGTGTTTAGGGAATGAAAGAGGGGCTGCAATCTGTGTTTGGTGATGTGCTGTCCCAAAACCACATTTACATAGTGACTTAATATGTTTAGTGCTCCCAGTTAGCTGCGCAGAAGCAATTTTGCAAATGAATGAAGCCTTAAAGTGCACTCTCTCAATGCATGGCCATCTGTTGGAAGGGCAGATGTGAATAGTCTTGCACTCCGAAAATAAAAGGGCTGCCAGTTTCACTCTCTTACATGGCATCTAAAGTTCAGTATTCCTGTCTATTTTCTCCATTTTGGACTCTACTTAAGGAAGCCAGTTTGAAACTATAGCTTGCCAAGTTAGAAGTTCATAATTTATAGTTCAGCTGCCCTTTGTGTTATTTATCTGGCAACAAATAAATGAGGATATTGATTAAGGTTACAGCTTCAAACCTAATGTATTGATTATGCTATGTTAATTATATCAATTATCAACCATTTTTATCTTATTGGACAATATTGGGAATTTAAGTTGTCTCATACTGTACATTTATATTGTAGTGATGCCTAAATACATTTGTAGCATTTAAAATGGTTGACTTTGGCACACGAAAACCCAGTTTGTTTATTTGTTGCTTTTTTTCCATTAAAGTGAACTGCCCTTGTGAAAGATAACTCGACTTAATGCTATTTTTAGTTACTTCCCAACACCTTGCTTCCTAATGTGAGTAATATAGGAGAACGCTGAGCCAAACTGCATGTGTGTAAGATTGACAAGGAGGGGAAGAGATCTTTAAAGCGGTTGGGGATGTATCCGTGGCCTTCCCGGAGAGACTAGTTGGGCCCCATGGGAGCCTTCATCTTCTGACTGCTGAGTATCTGTGAGAAGGCTATAGAGTGATTCACCTCAGCAAATTACTATGAAATAAGAACATGCAGCCGAGGAAGAAGGTTCCCCAGAGGATGCAAACTGCTTAAGGCCTTACAGACTGACTGCAGAGATAGCTTTTGAGGCTGCCTCTAGGAAGCTTCAGGTAAGCAGCTAAACAGAGGTAATATGACACGAGGACAAAGATCACATTCTTGGCACTGCACTAAGAGGAAATGGTGGCCTTGGCATTTTCAGTAGTGGGAAAGTATGCATGCTTCTCAGTTGTGGTGCACGTGACCAGGTTGTCTTTGAGGCAGCAGGCATCTTTCAGCAAGTTGGACAGTGGTTGTCCTCAAGAGAGCCTGCAGTGGTCTGATCCTCTCTTGACAGCTTTGTTAGCTTGGACAGAGTTTGTCCTTGGATACTTGCAATACTCTTCAGGAACTGTCCAAACAAGATGCCTTATTCCAAGTCATTGTTTTTCAGCTCTTGTGGTTCCTCAAGTCTTGACTTGAAAGCATGCTTCCCTTGAAAGAGTTATACTTGCTTTCAAGACTTGACTTTCACTCTGAAATGCTTTTCCCTGGACCCTAGTCTCCAGCAACCCAATCAGGCACCTCAGCAATGTCTTCAGAGCAAAATATACTACAGCTGAATTGATTTTGTGGCCATGAGGAGGTCTTGGAAAGAACGGGCATGTCAAAAGATGGGAGGAACAGGAGTCTGGTGCCTATAGCTGATTGCATCACCATGCTGAGCATGGATCACCGCATCTCATCAGTGCAGTGTGAAATGTAATCAGTGCAGCTCCCCACTAGGATTCTTTATGCCTGTGTGTCGGAGAATGGTCTAGAGGTGCTGATGGAAATTGATTAAATGTATAGGGTGGGAAAACAAGCAGAACTAAGCTGTGCCTACACCCTCACATAGAACCAAAGCTTGAGAGTCAAGATTGGGTAAGATTGATTGAAACAGAAGGTTTGCTTGAAGGGACCGGATGGAGACCACAGGTCCTGCATCTCAACTCAATGTGCAAGTTTGTGAGTTATACATATAGCACATCACAGGCTGCTCCCCAAATGACAATCTTGATGTGGACCCTGCCACCTTCTGCACTTGTCATGAAGATTGTATCCCATTTGATATCCTGTGATTCCGAAGGGTGCTGGAGAGTGCCTAGTTTGCGGCTTCACTCTTGATGTACCGGCATTTCAAGAATGAACTTGAAAGAGGACTTCAAGGACTGAGGATGTCATTTGAGACGGGGCTGCAAATGTCTTTTTAATTAAAGGGGTCCTATTATGCTTTTTCACTTTTTCAACTTTAGTTAGTCTGTAATGTTGCTGTTTGAGCATAAAAAAGATCTGAAAAGTTACAAAGCTCAAAGTCCACTTCAAAAGGAGATATTTTATTTAACAGAAATCACTTTTCAAAAACTACAACGAACGAATCGTTTGGACTACAACGCATATTTTCCGGGATTTGTGATATCACAAATATCAACAAATGGGACAAGACCTGGTTGAGCTGCAGTAGAGAAGGCAACGAGTGTTATCACTATGTCGGAGACACGCTAGCTTTCCCAAGGCAGACGAACTTAAGAGTGGTTATAATCATCCGGTTTAAATCGTGCTCAAATTGATTTGATTTTGACGCAATATTTACACTGAAGCTCACAGGCGGCTATGGAAAGGGGCGACAATCTTGATGTGGACCCTGCCACCTTCTGCACTTGTCATGAAGATTGTATCCCATTTGATATCCTGTGATTCCGAAGGGTGCTGGAGAGTGCCTAGTTTGCGGCTTCACTCTTGATGTACCGGCATTTCAAGAATGAACTTGAAAGAGGACTTCAAGGACTGAGGATGTCATTTGAGACGGGGCTGCAAATGTCTTTTTAATTAAAGGGGTCCTATTATGCTTTTTCACTTTTTCAACTTTAGTTAGTCTGTAATGTTGCTGTTTGAGCATAAAAAAGATCTGAAAAGTTACAAAGCTCAAAGTCCACTTCAAAAGGAGATATTTTATTTAACAGAAATCACTTTTCAAAAACTACAACGAACGAATCGTTTGGACTACAACGCATATTTTCCGGGATTTGTGATATCACAAATATCAACAAATGGGACAAGACCTGGTTGAGCTGCAGTAGAGAAGGCAACGAGTGTTATCACTATGTCGGAGACACGCTAGCTTTCCCAAGGCAGACGAACTTAAGAGTGGTTATAATCATCCGGTTTAAATCGTGCTCAAATTGATTTGATTTTGACGCAATATTTACACTGAAGCTCACAGGCGGCTATGGTAAGGGGCGTGACTTCCCGACCAGGCGCCGAGTGGCGCCAATCACAACACACACTGGCCCAGCTAACCAATCACAGCACATTTCGTATTTCAGAAGGCGGGCCTTCGGAACTATTCGAGGCGTTCATGCCAGACTGAGGAGAGAGGTGTTGTAATAATGTAAAATATGTGAAAAATAACAACCTAGTATGAGAGCCTGTTCTAGTACACCCCCTAAAACAAAATCAAGACTTTGCAAAAGAGCATAATAGGACCCCTTTAAAGACTACCATCTCCGAAAGCAACTTCCTTTGCCCACTATCTCTGGTTCGCACCTGCCCTGGTGTTCAGTAGCAAAGCTTTGCCCAGTTGGCAGTGTACATGGCATGGGAAACACCATCAGACCTCATTAGTCAAAGTGAACACCTGTCAGCCTGGTAGACTCACTCCAATCTTCACCTGCGTGTCCATTTTTGTGTGTGTTATTTATCACAGTGCTCTATCACCTGCTGTCTTTCTTACCTCTTTTCTTCCTTGTGTCTCTGCAGTTCAAAGTCGACAGGGAGTGGTGGACGTGGATTGACTACGAACGCTTCCAGGAGCTCATTCAGGAATACGAGGAGAGTGGAGGCACCAAGAGCTTCTCAGCGATGGACTATATGGCCAAGACCCCCAGCTGGGCCATTTTTGGGGCCCAAGAAAGGGGATTTGACCCCTCGGACACACGCTTCCAGAGAAAGAATAAAACCAAAGATATCTCAGGGTGTTGATGTTACTTTTGCCATCCTACTTTAAGTCTTTAGAGTAATTTGTATTTTTAATGAATGGAATAGATGACCTGATTGACCCGAGATTAAAACTTATTTTTGTTATTTTAGCCAAGGCACAGTTTGCTCTCCAAGACTTGCCCTAGGGATGAAATTCTGGTTAGCATATTCTTACAGATACTTGATAACTCTTTTTTTTCATGCTGTTTTAATGAGTGTTAGCTGCTGTCTTTAGTTATGGTCACAGTAATAAAGAATTTAATTTCCAAGTCCTGTTCACTCTGAGCTCTGGATGTAATAGCTCTGGTAAGAATACTGACAGGAGGACAGAACTGAAGAACAAGTGACTTGAATTTAAGGCTTCATTTACCCATACCACCTTAGGGCCTAAATTTAAAGCGCACAAGAGGAAAGAACTGCAAAAGAAAAATATCACTATAGTTAGCTACGTTAATATCATGTCACCTCAAACTGTGATTTGTGTGTTCTTTTAGACGTTTAGAGGGCAGTTGAGTCAGATGGGACTTTGAATGGAGTGGCCCATGATACAGCTGAAAGCTATTTGGAATCAGAACTGCCCCATAAATATCTCTGTAACAACCACTCAAGACATTGAAATGTGAAATTGCAGTTCTTACCTTTTGCATTGTCTTATGCTGTTGTCTATGTTTTTGTCTTGGGTATTTCTACACAACGTTGATGGATTACAAATGTCACTACATGCGTTTGTTTTTTGCATGTATTATTTTATCATTCTTTGCCTTTTTGTGTCTTGCAAAATGTTATAATGCAGTTATGAACCTGATGTTTGTCCTTGATTGGGTTACACTGATATTGTAAATACACCCAAAAGGTATCTACAAACTGCATTTGTTATTCATGCACATCCAGGTACGTTGCAAATGAAATTGAGTTTTGTCGTAGCTGCTTTTTTGGCGTCTTATTAAAACTTTTTGCTGTTCTACAGGGGTTTGAATGTTATTGTAAGAGAAGGGAATGTGCTTGGTACTGAGTGAACTAGGTCACAGCCGTTTCATAGCTCTGAATGAAGCTGAAATCTTTGGTCTTGAGTAACAGATGAGAGGCGTAATATTAAGACCAGACTCAGAGTTCCCCGCTTTCTGTCCCTCTGTTCAAAGTAAAGAGTCAACTGGTAATGCTCCGTTTATCTGTAGTCAAATTGGGATATTTCTACTTTACTTGCATATATAAATGTGAAAGTATTTTTTCTCGGCTCCACCCTTTTATTACGCTTTGATGTAATGCATGGCTAACAATAGCTGCAATCCTATTCTTTAAGTTCACATTGACTTCTCCTGTCTCTCGATTCTGACAAGTTAGCAAAAGTTGGTGTCCACTGAGAGCACTTACAACTGAAAGTTCACCGGATTTATCAGAATGTTTAAACTGCACTTTTGATCCCAGCCTCTAAAGTGCCTTGTCTCCTAGTTGTTTAAACATAACAGAAACAGAGCGATGTGTAATGGTCTGTGACAAGTGACAGAAAAGCTATTTCACACCGCTGTGAAAAGGTGCCGTGCTGATCTAGGCTAATGTGACACACTGTCTTCCTCATGCATTTTAGTCAGTTTAGCCACCCGAAGGGAATTCACCACCCAAATACACTCTTTTTGTGGTCCATGAGAGCATTTTATTCTGAATTTAATTGGATTATGTCTGTGAAGTCTGTTGATTTGGACTGTCATCCCTTCTTAGTGTACAGTATATCAGGTAAGTTCCTTTGATGAAGTGCTTTAAGGTATTTTTGGTTTAAAGGCTTAGAATAGCATAGTCTCTTCAGTATACATGTACCGTATGTGTGCAGTATGCATAGTACACATTGTTTTGTTGGATTATATACAGTATATATATATATATAGTGTTTTTGTGGAATTTGGAATTATTCAAGTACATGTTCTTTTTATGTGCCTCAACAAATCTTTAATTTCTCACAGTGTCTATCTCAACCTCTGTTACTAATGGGTTTCGCCGTCATGAGTTCTCTCGGCTATACCACCCTAAACCTCCGTCCCTCGAATGGGTTTCACAGAGCGAGGGATAAGAGAACGAGCTGTACTGGAACAGCATGAGCCTCCAGTCTCATTACCTCTGTCTCAGCTTCTGTTTTAAGCCTCAAGTTTTCTGTCCTCTGAATGTTTTTAAGGGACTGAAACCCAAGATCCTGTGCGTAATGGGAGAAATTATTTATATGGACAGTAGGCTTATTTTTTTTTACAAGCGAGCAAAGAAAATGGCTTTAAGCTGACAATGTGTTTTGATGTGTTGTCATAACAAGTGGATGAACCAACAACTCAATTGACAGCTCAAAGGCACATGGAAGATATGAGGCACAAATTCAAGGGCTTTTTGGCCCTTTCATCAAATAGCTTGTCATTGGAACTCGATATCAAGTGAAAATGTTTCATAGGTTCTGTCACAACTTTGATTGTCTCATAGATGTGCACACTAAAAGTCTTGCACTGCAAAATGGCAACAATCTGGACCTTTTTGGTCCCAGAATATTTAGAAAGTTAAAAGATAAAAGGACGACAAGCAGTTTTTTTTAGTTGTTTTAGTCTTTTTTTCTTGAATATGACAAAGAAATATTGTCTAATTGGCTCCTTATATAACTATGATGTTGTGAAGTCTTTTAGTTTATGTTTTCGTTTGTCTGTGACCCTACAGTATTTTAAAATGTCTTGGTGCATTCCTGAATTTTTTACAATCATAATATTTTGTCCAACAGTATGTTTAATTATCCGATATTAAAAATAATAATAATAAACTGAACCAACTCTGAAAAAACAGTTTAACATGGTTAAACACCATTGCCAACTGTTATTTAGTCGACTAGGCAAGCTTGTCTTGTAGTGTGCACTAGTGATTGTTGGGTCTAGGGATTGGACTGTTTGACAGGTATGTTGTTCCAGGACCAACAAAAGATGCTGATCCAGGAACATGTCCTACTTGGCATTATCACAGCCATCACCGCTGCTTTTCTACCTTTCTCTTAATCCAACACTAACCCACTGCCTTAACAACTGAGGCAGGAGCCAATAGCAGCTCTGTTTTGTTGCTGAGAGGCACAATGCTCTGGGCTTCTTGTCAAACAGACAGATTTCGCTGGAGCCAAACTGAGCTGTCCTCAGCCAAAAAGGAAGTTGCTTAAAATGACAGCACCAGCTCTCAAAGCTCTCACCTACTACTACAGATTCACTCTGAGACGCAAGTGGAGACCCTAACAGAATATGCTTCTGTTTGCTTTCTTCCAGAATATTAAATTCATCTTTATAACTTCTGATGCTTTTAATTATTGTTTGCTTTCCGTAAGAGCAACATCAATACCGTGATAGGAGAGTAATCTCTACTTATTCCCTAATTAACTGATGTGAGTCAATTAACTTCACGGCTGCGAGGAACACAGCTTTGTCTGGCATATGGATGTTTATTTGCTGGAAGATTTGCATTTTAATTAAAAATCAGCTTAATATATTTATCACACAAAGTAAATCACAATGTATCCCACATATTGCACATTATACATCTTAATGCCTATAAACAAAATGCCAAGTGCGTACATGCATGGGTGTCTGGGATCCATTACTGGCCGTAGGTTAATTATATGGCAACCTCTGGTCTTCTTGCCATCACAGGGGTCCTGACCGGTGAAAGAGGGCTAATAATATATGTGAATGACTAAGGATATACACAACATCACTGCCTGTGCACACTGTAAAAATAGCCTGCAGGCACAAGGCCAGCTCACAGCGCTTAGTCATGAAACAGCATAAACAACAGCACAGTCTTATAACTAAATAAAAATTATGGTACTACAGTTTGTTCTGTTCAGTAGTTTTCTGTTCTGCTCTTTTTTGTTTAGTTTAGTTTTTTATTTGTTTTGACCTGACATGGATATTTGGACATTGTACTATGGCAATGCAGTGTTTTTATTTTATTTATTTATTTTTTAATTACATTCTTTGAAGTGCTTCAGAGTAAATACATGAATATGATAATATCCAGAATGAACCTGCTAACCTTTGGATAACTTAAGCAGTGCTTAATGTTTGAAGTTTTCTCACACCCTTTGCTTATGGTTTCATTCCTTTTCTCAAGATGTTGCTGAGACAGAGATTGTGAAGTTTGATGTTGATTACAGACCTTGTGTAGAGACTGGCGTCTTTTCACAGTGCCTGGGAATCCTTAAAGTAACAGTTCACCTCAATACAGTCACAGTGATTCTTGAGTTAAGTGGTAATTTGGTCTGTTACTCACACAAATCTATTGTATGATTTGAGTTATAGGGTCATATGGAGTACTTTTATGTTTTTATGGTACTTCTGTGGTCTTTTGGAAGATTAAAAGCCTCTCTCTCTGTTTACTATAATTGCATGGATTGACCAGACTTCAGGATTTCTCCTTTTGTGCCCCACAGAAGAAAAAAGTCAAGGTAAATAATGACAAAAGTTTTCATTTTTGGATGAACTGTTTCTTTAGGAACGTCTGAATATGCTAGCATTTGGAAATGTAGCTGCTCTTAGGGCAGAGAGGGACAGCTTGATGCCAGTTGACACAGTGTCACACCTAAATGTGTCCTCATGCGCCACAGGGTCTCTTGTCAGTGTATAGCTGACTCACACACAGCCTGTCCTGAATAAAGTCCTTCACTTCTTGCACCATTCTCGGCCTGAATTTTTTGTTAATGATCTTGTAACTGAATGTAAATAATTACCCATTTACCTACATAAATCACAACCTTTGCTTTTAATAAAAAGGTATCTGTGTTTCTGTCGATATCAGTGATTATTGTTGGCCTTGATGCTTCATATAGAATGGAAAAGAAAGCTAACTAACATCTCCCATCCCTAACTCAGTTTTTGGGGTTATTCTGTTAAAATGACCTTGTTTTAACAAAGATACAGTGTGTCTTTAACGCGTGTTGACACACACAGCGAGAGACCAGTAAAGCCTCAGTGAGCAGAGCGCCAGCTATTAACCAATGTGTAATGGAGAGCTCAGAGACACACCTGTGTGTCATTTATCTTCTCTTCAGCCCACCACATGCCATATTCCATCCATACTTCAGACTTCCTTCCCTCGCAAATATTTTTATCCCTCAAATCCTTCTTAATAATACAATTTCCCTGTGAAAATGCAACATATTCCACCTGGTTGCCTTTAATTTAGCAAGGTATTAGCTTTGCATTGTTGGATTCAGCTGTGCTGTCATGAGTTTTGGGTGGCTGTGCATGAACAGTATGAGGAACTGGGTCAGTACTGGTTAATTTAAAGGGATAGTTCATCCAAAAATGAAAATTGAGCCATTTACTCATCCTATTGTCTTTCCAGACCTGTATGATTTTTGGTCCCCATTCATTTTCGTTGTATGGAAAAGAGCAGCACGGACACTATTCAAAATATCTCCTTTTTTATTCCTAAGTATATTATGGCAAAGCTCTATGTATAAAGTTTAATATATAGTATATTCAACTTTATTTGCATACAGTATACTCACTTAAAGCGATATTTACAATTTAGCAAAAATCAACTGCTTGATTGTAGCAACTATATTGCACAGCTCTATATCTATTATGTATGTATATGTATATATATATATATATATATATATATATATATTAGCAATATTTGCTCTTTAGCTAATATCAACCGCTTGATTGTCACAAAATGTTATCGCACAACTCTTTATAATGGATATACAGTGGGTACGTAAAGTATTCAGACCCCCTTAAATTTTTCACTCTTTGTTATATTGCAGCCATTTGCTAAAATCATTTAAGTTAATTTTCAACTTTATCTGCATAGGCCTACAGTATACCGCACATAAAGCAATGTTTACTATATAGCAAATCTCAATGGCTTGATTGTTTATATTGTTGAAAAATGCGAACTATATTTTCGCCCAGATCTGCCAAATGCGACTGTAAGGCATTAAGATATTATAAACCTTACATCTTGATTTTCAGTAAAGCTGCTTTGATACAATGTGTAATGTGAAAAATGCAATACAACTAAACTTGACTTGTTCTATAGATGAAAGTAAATCAGGTGAGTAAATAATAAAATTGTACATTCTTAGAACTGTTCCTTTGATATGCAGATTTTGAAAAAAAAAAGTTTGTTCACTAACAAGTTACAAGCACACTGCTTTTTTTGCTAGGTTTGGGCGCTAGCTGGAGCGAAGCAGGTTGCTCTACTTAGGCTAATGAGAATGAATGAATCGCTTTTTCATTTCTTTCAAAGCATTTTCACACGCCCTGACACAGACTCACTCTGTGAAGCAAAATTGAGAAGAGCGTTAAACCGGTTAAAAAGCTTTGCAGTTACTACATTTCCAGAGACAGGTAAAAAGCTAGTT
The DNA here is from genome assembly GCF_001515605.1 of Sinocyclocheilus anshuiensis. NCBI lineage: Eukaryota > Metazoa > Chordata > Actinopteri > Cypriniformes > Cyprinidae > Sinocyclocheilus > Sinocyclocheilus anshuiensis. The sequence goes on from NW_015549644.1 coordinate 730,441, forward strand.
TGTTTGGAGCGGCTAATGCTTCAGTAAATCTTCACCGCCGGCCTGACAGGAATAACATTGTGATTTCCTTATTTCATAATGGGAGTCATTTTTCAGCTCCAATAAACTCTACCTTTAGTTGCAGTTTCCCGAATCAGCAGCATAATATGACAGGTAATCCAGTATTAAAAATGTTCTCTCAGTTTATGATTACGATATTGTTAAAGTTTAAGCCTTGCTTTGGAGAAAGTGCGTTTTTAAAGTGTCATCAATATCAGCCGGTTGTCAGCTTCCTGTCAGGCTTAACTTTGAGGGCAGCTTATCCTGTGCTCCTCTTGTGACTGATGTCTAGAGAAAAATCCCAGCATGCGCCACAAAGTGTGTGTGAGTCACTGATTCAGGCCCTGTGTGTGTGAATCAGCTGGTGGAAGAATTTAGAGGACACGCGGGCCGAGAAATGAGGAGGATTTTAATTATCACATCATTATATCACTGTGTGTGCTGTGTGCATGAGAGCGAATGAGTTGGTTTCTGTTGCATTGTGTTAGTTATGTGGTCCAATGTTGGTCCAACATGCTCAAGATGTTCACTGTAAAGAAGGAGCGTGCAGGGCTTAGAAATCTTTTGAACAATCAATGGATTGGAAAATTTCTCTATGCTAATTGATTGTTGCATGTCCTTTTGTGTTGATGGCCATATTTGGTATTTCCTGTGACAAAATAAAGGCGCTAAACATTTTCTGAAGAACCACTTTGCTTGCTTGTGCAGTATTGAAGGGATAGTTTACTCAAAAATCATAATTGTTGTTCCAAACCTGTATGAGTTTCTTTCTTCTGCTGAGCACAAAAAAAGACATTTTGAAGAATCTTGGTAACCAAACAGTTGCCGTATGCAGTATGCAAAAACATACTATGGAAGTCAACAAACAAACTCAGAAACAAACTCAGAATTTTGATTGTTGGATGAACTATCCCTTTAAACCTGTTAGACTAATTAAATTAAACTAAAATGTAATTTTGTTGTTTTAAAGGTAAATCATATATGTGAACTTTTTTAATATTCTTTTTTAACAATAGACAATGGACAAATAAACATAAAATTTAACATTTATGAAGAGAATGATCTGCCATGTTTTATGTATTTTATTTTCTTATTGTTTAATTTTCTTTTCTGTTTTGTTTTCATTTTATTTTCTTATTAGTTGTTTTAATCCTTTTTCCCTCTTTGTATTTTATTATTATTTTGGTTCTATTTTTTATTATTATTTTGTTTTGTTTTTACTATTTTAATTAATATAAGCACTTTGTAAACACTTTTTTAAAGTTGAAATGAAATGGAAATTCACCCTGTTTATTTTCCAAATGACTGATTATGTTGTGAATGAATAATTTCATCCATGCATATGTTAATTTTTTTTTTACCTTAATTACCTTACCTTAATTTTTTTTACTGTAATTTTTAATCAAAGTGTCAATAAATCACAAACTTCTCTCTGGTGATATATGCCAGACTTCTCCAATCATTTCATCCAAAACCCCATCTTTTCCTTATAACTGACTGCAAACTGTCATTCAGATCTGCCTCTGTCCAATCAACAACTGATAGATTTATCCAGGTCATTTTTGTTATTTTTGATCATTTGATAATTAAATAAAATATCTGTCACTATTTCAGTCATATTGTAACTTTAAGCAAAATGTGATTTCATCTTTACTTGTAGATGCTTTACTAACTAAATTTAGTCAGATTTTATGGTTTGTGAAAATCTGACTTAGTATAAGAGCGTTTTTCAAGCATGAACATTAAAAAGCATTTCAGGCTGACCATTCATTTGATCATGTTTGTGACTCAGAATCATGAAGCCCTCTCTTTGATTCTCATTGGTAAACATGATCTCTGTGTGCTTTGATGAACGAGTAGGCTCACTCCTTTGTCAGTCTTCACAGGGCTGTGAAGGGGGGTTCATATTTTGCTGATTGCTTTGCTGCTTAGTGAAATTTTTCTTGTGTGTTTATGGTGGTGGTGTTATTTTCTACCCATTTCCTGTTCTTTTATCTTATCAGCACTTATTAAGTTTCCAGGGTTGAGTAAACACACACACACACACACACACACACACACACACACATGTTGTGTTTCCATGTTTTATGGGGACATTCCATAGGCGTAATGGTTTTTATACTGTACAAACTGTATGTGCTATTGCCCTACACCAACCCTACCCCTAAACCTACCCCTCACAGGAAACTTTGTGCATTTTTACTTTCTCAAAAAAACTCATTCTGTATGATTTATAAGCTTGTTTCCTCATGGGGACCTCAAAAATGTTCCCACAAAGTCCAAATTTACTAGTATTACTATCCTTGTGGGGACATTTGGTCCCCATAACGTGATAAATACCAGGTACACACACACACACACACACACTCCTTCACAGTTCTGTCCAGGCACAGTTGACTACTCTTTGAAAAAGAGAGATTGCTTTAGCCACCGAAACTTATATAATTTAATGTTAAATAATAAAAATAACAATACATTTTATTAATATAGCATGGTTTATCTTGAAAAACACCTGAATCCTCTGTATACTGACCTGAACTCTTTTATTTCTCATTGTTTGCCATAAAACAAGTGATGAGGCTGGTGCCCTTTTCATATGTGTTTGCTCTTCGTTCAGTTATATAATCAGTCATATAAATTTGATTAGATGATTATAATATTTCAATACTCCAGTTTTGGCATTTTAGGATAAAGATTAGGACTGTAACCACCTTAAATGTTCAAATATATTAAGTGGCCATTCAGAATGAACCCTTATATTATTATCAAGCAATAGCAAGCAAGTTTTCTTTTTTTACCAGTGCAATATTTTTGTAGGGCCCTTAAAAGCGTGAAATGGACTTATATTTTCCCCTGCTCCCTTTGACGTCACCGCTCAGAATGTCACCAGTGAAGGGCTTGAGACTGTGTGTGTTCTTGTGTTGTCGTTCACCAATCAGCATTGTCATGACATAATTTCTCTCAATTTTGATACAATAAAAGTGTCTTTCACTTGTCACTGTCTAACTATCAAATATTATTACTTGCATAGATATTCAGATAATTGGATGGATGGACGGGGCTGTTTGATGGATTGGTGGGTGGATGGATGGAAGGAAGGATGAATGGATGGGTAGATGGATGGGCTGATGGACAGATGGATGGTTTAATAGGTGGATGGATGGATGGATGAATGGATGGGCTGATGGACAGATGGATGGTTTAATAGGTGGATGGATGGATGGATGAATGGATGGGCTGATGGACAGATGGATGGTTTAATAGGTGGATGGATGGATGGATGAATGGATGGGCTGATGGACAGATGGATGGTTTAATAGGTGGATGGATGGATGGATGAATGGATGGGCGGATGGGTAGATGGATGGTTGAATAGGTGGATGGATGAATGGATGAGTGGGTGGGTGGATGGATGGATGATGAGCTGATAGGTGGAATGATGGATGGATAGGTGGGTGGATGGATGGATGATGGATAGGCTGATAGAGAGATGGATGTGCTGACGGATTGATGGGTGGGTGGATGGATTTAATGGATTGATGCATGGATGGATAGGCTGATGGATAGATGGGTGGGCTGATGGATGATGGATGGATGGACAGGCTGATTGATGGATTGATAGATGAATGGATGGATGGGTCGGTGGATGGATTTAATAGATGGATAGATGGCTGATGGATAGATGAGTGGGCTGATGGATGGAAGGATGGGCGGATCGATGGGAAAATGAATGGTAAAAGAGATAGATTTAGGTCTGATTGAAAGTCATTGTAGAAGTATTTTCATTGTATGTAAAAATAGCAGTCAGGTGGCATTGCTGAAAAATGATGTGATATTCCCTAATGATTCCACCTGATCCCGCTGACCTATGGATGAATGACAGTAGAGCTGTAGGTTGGACCCGCTGACTAATGACTCGAGCGCTCAGTCAGTCAGTGTGTCCAATGGGTTAATTCATGCTCTGCGAGGAATCTATCTGCTTCTTTCTCATAGGAACCTGCTATTTCTTTTTTTTGTGACCGTTAATGCCCACCAACAGCTCGTGGAGAACAATATCCAGCTGTACTGCTGATTTGACAGCGATGTTTATTGATTGTTTTTTTAGACTCGTGTGTGTGTATGGCAGTCGAAAATCTATGAGCAGCTTTTTGCGATGTGAATCAATAAGGTCGGGAATTATGAGCTGGAATTCGCTTAAGATCATGGAAGTACTGAATCCAGGGGCTCATTAGAGCTGATTGGAGTTGGTGGAAAGTCCAACTGTTTTATTGCTTTCGGCTGGAAGTCGGACGTTTTTTTTTCTCGGATAACAATCGGGATAAGGACCACTGTCCACTGTATTCGCACCCGATGGCTAAAAATAATAGTGTGTATAATCGCGAATGAGATCTGGAGAATTTCCTCACAATTCAGCGACCATCTGTGATCCAGATATCAGCAGCGGGCTAATCTGGATCCTGTAGCGGCATCGGCTCGGATCATCAGCCCATCGGGATCTGAGGGATCACTTTCATAGATCGCCCATCATCACCACTAAAGGTAAGAGCTTGTGTTTGAGTGTGTGACATGAAGGCTTTGATGGGCAGCATGATTTCATAAACTACAGCCTGCATTTCTACACGTTTGCACCTGTTGTTTTAATGGCTTTGAACTGACTGATCGGTGAAACGGGAGGTGTAGCGTGCATAAATTGTGAGTTAATATTTTTGCTGGTTTTAAACATCCATTGTTTAAATTATTAAAACATTATAAAACATGAGGATGATATCATTATTTTTATTAATAATAATAATAATTGGCTAATAATAATAAACTAAAGAACTTTAGGATGGCTTTTTATTTGTATTAGTTTTTATTATTATTATTATTAATTTAAACAACAACAGCAAAAACGTAGTACTATTTATTAGGCTAGGGCTCTTATTTTTTGTCTAATTTTTATTTATTTTTGTATTTATTATTATTATCATTTTTCTTTAATAGTAGTAATAATAATATTAATTTGCTGTTTACTTTTAAGGATGTAATTTTATTTTTAATTTATTATTATTACATTATTATTATTTTATTATTATTATTACTGCTGCAATTATTGCTATGTTTTTTTGGATGTCTATGATGATGATAACAATAATAACTTGCAATAGCTCTTTACTTTTAAGGATGTCTTATCTTTTTGATTTATTTTAAAATGTATTTAAAATTGCCCTTTAAAAAATCCCCAATCCCCTATTCCCAAAAGCTGTGCAAAACGCAAACAACATTATGTATAATTAATTGCTGGCACGCAGATGGCAGTTTCCGGGCAAATTATTCACCTTAGTCTCATTTGACAAGTCAGGTGGTGCCCAGCCAACACCCCCTTCAGGGAAAAAAGTGATAAACATGCTAATGACTAGAGAACCTGGAGGAGCGTGTGCAGTGTGAGAGAACAGGAGTGGCGGTGCAGTCCGGGGGGCTGGTGAGCAGTGTGTGTGTGTGTGTGTGTGTGTGTGTATGCACTCTCAACGGAGCTGCAGAGGCAGGACTATGCCACCAAGCCACTGTTATTATGAGCCCACCGATGACACCAGAGTGTGACATGAGGGAGATGCTGACTGGCTAAAGGGATGAATGAACGCATGAATGAGTGACTACCTACTCCAGACTGCTGAAATTTTAACCACGGGGTTCTGGGCACTTTATGCTGCTCGGGGAGAGGACCAGCACTGGGACGTAGTCAGGCTGTGGCTCTGTGGGACAGCCTGCCGTTGTGCTCTGAGTCCGGAGTGCGCTGTCAGATGGAGGTCACCGATCTGGATCTGGATCCGGACCCCCGGGCGGAGGGGTCTGAAGGAGAGGGTCCGTGCGTCCCGAGCAGTCCTGGGACAGAGCCTGTTGTGCTTGAGTATCCTGCAGGGTATGATCCGTACGGGTAAGCTACAGGGATCACTGCTGCTGTCCCGGGAGCTTGCTGCTTTAACACTCTGGCATGTAGGGAATGTGTTTCAAACTGCTTTTTTGTTGTATGTGCTCTGATTTTACTGTTAAACATGTCTTTGTTTTAATGAGAGTGGAGAGATGTCCTGCTTTGATACTTCTGTTTTGGTATGTGTGTGATCACTGGCTTGATTTTTATTTGTATTGATTTTAATAACTTGAAATGTATTTATGCTCGGGTCTGTCCTTCGAACCGTAGGTTGCCTTTGTAAGAGGTTTAGATTATTTTGACATGATGTGGAATGACATTTCGACAATGGACTTGTTTCCAGTGACTTTGTGAAGCACTGCACTTGACTCTTGTATTTTTGACATTTTAATTGCAATTCATCTGCTGTTTTCTGGGAATCTTAGAATGTGATGTGGCACTGTTGGATTGGAAAGTTTTGCCCTCAGTTGAACACATTGATCAATTCTGCCTCCATCTCTTAGTTACACTCTTTATATCCAGACACTCCATTATCCCTCCTGAACAGAACACTCTGTTTGCAATGGATAATTACATGACAAGCAGTGTCCTATAATGTGACATGTTGTACTGCACCTAAAACTATTTAACTGTTACTTTAACTATAAAACTGCGATCTAATTCTGTATAATCATTATAAATGCAAGTAAATTAGTGACTACATTGAATATTTGTACTTTTATTCAGTCATTCTTCATGCCAGCACAGGACTATTTAAATTAACGGCATTAAAATCGTGAGAAATGTGCTGTGACTGGCCAACATTACTTTTACATTGATTTCTTATATATATGTATTTACACTGTTGTTCAAAAATTTGGGGTCTGTATGTTTTTTTTTTTGTTTTTTTGTTTTTGAAAGAAGTCTCTTATGCTGACCAAGGCTGCATTTATTTGATCAAAAATACAGTAAAAAACAGTAAAATTATCAAATATTATTACAATTTAAAATAACTGTTTTCTATTTGAATATATTTTAAAATATAATTTATTCTTGTGATGCAAAGCTGAATTTTCAGCATCATTACTCCAGTCTTCAGTGTCACATGATCTTTCAGGAATCGTGCTAATATGCTGATTTGCTGCTCAAGAAACATTTCTTATTATTATCAATGTTGAAAACAGTTCATTAATATTTTTGTGGAGCTGTGATATATTTTTTGTGTACATTATTTAATTATTTTGATGAATAAAAAGTTCAAAATACCATTTATTTGAAAGAAATCTTTTGTAACATTATAAATGTTTTTACTGTCACTTTTAATCAATTTAATGTGTCCTTCACTGAAAAAAATGGCATAGAAACTAATTTCTCTCAGAAATACCTAGTAAATGTTAATACATTGAATTGCACATTACCTTTTTTTTAAGAAAGACTGAAATAGTATTTTCTTGTAAAACATACTGAAGTAATCTTTGTATTATTACGACTACAAAAAATCCTTTTTTTACAGTGTTGCTGAATAAAAGTGAGAATTTTTCCTCTTTTTATTTTACTGACCCCCAACCTTTTGAACAGTAAATTATAATATAAAATGAAATAGATATATACATTAAAATCTAGGTGTCTACAGTTTTTTTGCAGACAAACTTATTAATAATAATTATTAATATATGTTATATAATAATTATTAATATATGTATTAAAATAATTAAATTTATTCATAATTGTTTTTGTTTTTACACGCCAATGTAGAACGTCATATGTAGTCAAGAGGAAACCGTTTGGATACACAGCAAAGTTAATTTTGCTCACTAAGTTTCTACACCATTTAAAATGTGTATTCATAATTGTGATGTGTGTAGTTAGCCAGTTAAAAAAATTAATTGCATGTGTAGCATGATTTATGAGTTATTTCATGAGCTATTTTAAAACAGCAAAGTATGCATCAACCATCAACAAAGTGGGACCATTAGAAAACAAGAAGTTGATTTGAATGCTAATGAACCTGGAGGCATTGTGATGATTACCTTAATTAAAATTGCCCACATACACAGTTCATCTGTGCTTTTTCGCTTTCAGGGACAATGATTTATTTGGCCAGTTCAGCTCTACTTGTGCAAAATGTTGACATATGGTGCTTTATAGTCCTTCAGACAGTACCCTGTAAAGATGGAGAAATAAAAAGCAAAATATTTGGTATTAATGAGCTTTCACATCGAAAATAATTACAGACATTAATTAATTGGCGTGAAACATTCCACCAATTATAATCTTTTATTTTTATTAATCATTTCAGACATTAAACGTTATAGTAGATTAATGAGAACTCAACTGAAGAAAATATTTTGATAGAAAACATGCCCATCTTTATTATATGTTACAGGTTAAACTGTCAGTAAGATTTTCTTTTTTCTTTTTTATAAGAAATTAATAGTTTTATTCAGCAAGGACAGATTAAATTGATCCAAAGTGTCAGGAAAGAGTTTTACAACTTTACAAAAAGATTTTTATTTAAAATCAATTCTGCTCTTTTGAACTTTGAATAAATTTTTTTATTATTAATTACGGACTCTTTATGCTGTAGCCCAAGTGTTAGATGCTTCTAATCTAAGGCAATTACATCTCTACATTTGATAGAGAGATTCTGGACTTGAACCAGAGATATTTTAAGCTACTCTCAGCCCATTAAAGGCTTTGCACATCCCAATCAACTGCCCCATTAAAGCAAACCCCCAGTTTCCTACATTTGTCCCAAGGCAGCATCCATATTTTACAAGGGTGTGCCATCCATCATGGGATATGTCCTTCAGCAGACTGCTAATACAAACTCAAGCTGTATGTGTTTTACTCTGATGTGGTACCTGGCTGTAGCCCAGCACATACTGTGATTGTGGGCTCATGTCCCAAAGCGTAGTCTGTGATCTGGAACCTCCTGCCCCTTCATGCTGACTGCTGCTTCAAGTGGCTTTTCTCTCGCTCTCTTGCTCTCTGCTGACGGTGTGCTGGTATTTAACCTGCAGGGTGACCACATTGTCCCCATGAGAGCTTTAGGTTCCTGTACAGGACACCAGCAGTGCAGCGTCACACTCTGAAGGAAGAGCTGCACTGTTAGTGTTTTCTGTAAATTACACAGTATTTAACTGTAATATGAACTGTACTTTACTGTAAAACAGTTATACAGTACGTTACTGTATTTTAAAGTTGCATTATGGGAAATATCCTCTTGGCGCCATTAAAATACAGTATTTTTCATTTACTGTAAATCCAAATACAGTAAAAAAAAAATTAGCGCGAAACCTGACCAATGACAGAAAGGCTTTTTTTTCTGCTTGGAGAAAGAAGAAGAAGAAGAAGAAAAGGAAGACACCTTGCAGCTTTTTTGCAAAGCTATAAATAACACAATAAAAAAACATGAATATGATAAATTATTTTATTTATTTATTTTTTTAGGAGATTCAATTCTACGCAGCAAAAAAATGGATGCTGGCGATCGCTGCCAGTAAGTTACTGTAATTTCTACAGGAAATTTTTAACTGTGCTTTTAGCTCTGCTGAAGGAAGTAAATAAGTAAATCTCTGTAAATCAGACAAGAGACAGATTTGTAAGGTCCACTTAGTAATTCTGACTCATTTAAAAAGTATTTTACAAATAAATGAATTGCATTTTTGAGAAAATCATGTACACTCACATGAAGACCCATGTTATAACAATAGTCTAATATATGTGTGTGTGTGTGTGTGTGTGTATGTATGTATGTATTAAAGATAGATTTTTATTTTTAAAGAAATTTATACATTTGTTCGGCAATGAGACATTAAATTGATAAAAAGATTTCTATAACAAATAAATGCTGTTCATTTGAACTTTCTATTTTTCAAAGAATTCTGGAAAAACTATCATGGTTTTCATAAAATATTAAGCAGCAAAATGGTTTTCAACATTAATAATAAATGTTTCTTGAGCAGCAAATCGGCATATTAGAATGATTTTCTGAAGGATCATGTGACACTGAAGACTGGAGTAATGATGCTGAAAATTCAGCTTTGCATCACAGGAATACATTTCATTTTAAAATATATTAATTAGTGCTGTCAAAATTAACGCGTTAACGTGTGTGATTACGTTTTCCAGTTTAATGCGTTAAAAATATTTTAAGAATTTTACCTATAATAGTTAGAATAGTATGTAATATATATAATAGTTTGTAACAATGTTTTGTTTGAGTCTTAACTGAATCTGTGAAAATATTAAAATGTTATTGCAAGGATTACAATTGAACAATTAAAAAAATTAAAAGTTACACAGTTGTCATTGCTTATTTTCATAAAATAATTAAATTATTTTTTTCTTGTATTTCAATACGTTACTGAAGAAAATACCATAAAATTACTGTATATTTTACAGTAAAAACTACAAGTACAGTATACATACTGTAAATACATTTACAGCAAGTGAAATGGTACTGTAATTATTAATACAGTACTTTTACTGTAAGTTTAATTTACAGTAAGTTACTGGCGAACTGCTGCCAGTAAGTTACTGTAATTTCTACAGGAAATTTTTAACTGTGCTTTTAGCTCTGCTGAAGGAAGTAAATAAGTAAATCTCTGTAAATCAGACAAGAGACAGATTTGTAAGGTCCACTTAGTAATTCTGACTCATTTAAAAAGTATTTTACAAATAAATGAATTGCATTTTTGAGAAAATCATGTACACTCACATGTGAAGACCCATGTTATAACAAGTCTAATATATGTGTGTGTGTGTGTGTGTGTGTATGTATGTATGTATTAAAGATAGATTTTTATTTTTAAAGAAATTTATACATTTGTTCGGCAATGAGACATTAAATTGATAAAAAGATTTCTATAACAAATAAATGCTGTTCATTTGAACTTTCTATTTTTCAAAGAATTCTGGAAAAACTATCATGGTTTTCATAAAATATTAAGCAGCAAAATGGTTTTCAACATTAATAATAAATGTTTCTTGAGCAGCAAATCGGCATATTAGAATGATTTTCTGAAGGATCATGTGACACTGAAGACTGGAGTAATGATGCTGAAAATTCAGCTTTGCATCACAGGAATACATTTCATTTTAAAATATATTAATTAGTGCTGTCAAAATTAACGCGTTAACGTGTGTGATTACGTTTTTCAGTTTAATGCGTTAAAAATATTTAACGCGATTAACGCGGTGCTAGGGTTGGCCACCCCACTCACAAGCATTGTGTTTATTTAGACACAGAATGCTTTATGATCACTTTAAATGGGAGAATTTCAGACGCGCACTCCAACTTCACCTCAGCATCAGGCGCCAGTCAAACGAGCGCAAAATAAAAGCTACATGTGATGAGGGAGCTTCAGTTGAACAACAGTGAACTGCAGTCAGATGAGATGCTTTCAGGTCATATGTCAGTAAAAACAAATTTCCTGTCCTGTCAGCCATTAAACTGTGCTCGTAGCATGTGCTCTTCAATTGCACGCACAAATGCGGCGGCGTGCTGTAGCCTGTATCATTTCATGTCAAAGTGCGAAAGAAACTGCGAGCATGCAAGGTCATAGTTATGTCGTCAGTTAGCCCAAGTCATGAAGTTACCAAAAAGGCGATTAAAGCTGCCTCAAAACTGTGCATACAAATAAGTATTTGTTATATATTAGTCACATTTACAGTAAGAACATGTCTCTGAAATGCAGTGGTTTTCAAAACTGTTCACTTAAATTAGAATTTGTTATTTTTTCAAGTCTAATAAATGTTAAAATTGATAGCTCTCAATTATACTGTAATGCTGAATGGCTATAATCAATGGTTAAATATTAGGGGGGGAAATACAATTTCATAGAGACATCAGTACTATTGGTATCAGTGATACTCGCCTTCAGTCATAAAAAAGATGCCATTAATCAAATATTAAAATATATACTTCTTTATGTTGTTTCCACATTCATTTGAAGATTGAATGTGAAATTTTTGCAATATAAAAGTATATTTAAAAACGTTCATGTTAGGTGGGATTAATCGTGATAAAAAAATGTGCGATTAATTAGTTAATTTGTTTTAATCAATTGACAGCACTAATATTAATAAAGAAAATAGTTATTTTAGATTGCAATAATATTTCACAATATTACTTTTTTTTTACGGTATTTTTGATATAATGCAGTCTTGGTGAGCATAAGAGACCTCTTTCAAAAACGTACAAACTTTTGAACAGTAGTATATCTGTATGTATATTTAAGTATAAGACATAAAATTACTGAATTCACGCAATGTTGAAAAATTGTGTATATATATATATATATATTTATTTATTTTACTTTTTTTCAGTATACACATTGTCATGCCGAAACAGGAAAAAATCCACCCACAATCCTATTAGTTATAAAGGAGATTCCACATAATGGCCACATTTAATTGGCCACCCTGCTTTCTAGATATCATTTATTATCAGCATCAGATATAGAAAAACCAATATCAACAAATACTGTGAAGTTTTATACAGAAACACTCAACTTCTGTAAGTAAAACGCTGCGGTCAGTTGTGCTTTCTCTACCACTTTAAATCTAAGGCTAATCTAAACAATTTTACATTGTTGAAAGCTTGATTTATTTTGGATGTATTTTAATAACATTTAGAGCATGGTTGGCGGCTGTCATATGGGCCATGAGCCAGAAACTACAATAAAGCCTTCAGTGGGTTTGGTTGTGGGAGTACTTGGTACGCTCAGAATCCATCTTGATCTGTGAAACGGCCTGCAGGATGTGGAGTGCATTTTGAGTGGGCTTTTGACACTCAAGCCCATTTTTTAAAGCTCATGTTTTCGAAAGGCACTCACTTCATACTAATCAACACAGAGCCCAATTACTGAGAGAAACTCCGTCTCACATCTTTATCTGACACCATTGTGTTAAAATGATTCCCACAGCTTTAACATTGCTGAAAAATTAATAGAGAATTTCTGCTCATGCTAACCATGACATCTGAGAAATGAGAGATTTCCACATAAAGAGCAATTCTAGCTTGATTTGTAGTTATTGCTATGTTGACTTCTTGAACTCCGCATACATTTGTTTAGCAAAATTACTGTTACTTTGGGTATGCAGAATTATTCCATTTATATTATACTAGGATCAATATACTGTCTATTATGTGGCCATTTTGAGAATATCATATCGACCTATAACTGAAATTGCAGAAATTGTCATTATATATAGTTTCAGATACAAAATTATTATTCTTTTTTATTCAGATATTCTGGTTGCACTTTATTTTATGGTGTCCTTGTTACAGTGCAATTATATAGTACAGTTAAGGACTGAGTAATATTTATTAGCAACATGTACTTACTATAGGATTAGGGTTTGGTTTAGGGTTAGCTGCTTGTAATTATACATAATTCACTGTTATTACTATAGTAAGTACATGTAACGTAACAAGGACACTAAAACAAAGTGTTACCATTTTTTATTGTAAAATGAACACATTAATAATTAGTTGAGTAATAAAAAAAAACACATCTTATTGGTTATATGCTACCATTCAAAAATTTGGGGTCAGTAAGATTCTTTTTTTCTTTTTTTGAAAGAAAAAAGCTTTTATTCTCATATTTTAACTAAGCGAGGACACATTAATTTGATAAAATATGACAATAAAGACATTTACAATGTTACAAAATATTTTTCTGTTTCAAATAAATGCTCTTTTCACAGATTCCACCAAAATATTAAGCAGCACAACTGTTTTTAGCATTGATAAAGTAAGAAATGTTTCTTGAGCACCAAATCAACATAGAATGATTTCTGATGGATCATGTGACACCAAAGACTGTAATAATGCTGCTGAAAATTCAGCTTTTAATCACAGGAATAAATTAAATTTTTAAAATATATTCATAGAAATAGAAAACATTTATTTTTAAATTGTAATAATATTTCACAACATTACTCTTTTTACTGTATGGCAATGGTGACCATAAGATACTTATGAATACACACTTAAAAAAAATATTGCCATCCCCAAACTTTTGAACGGCAGTGTTTATAAAATGTATTATGTATATATCTGCATTATATTGTCCATCATTCACCCTAGTTTCTTGTTATTGGTATCAGCCATTATAAAACCCATATTAGTTGACCACTAGTTCATATATGAGAAAATGCAGTTGTTAAAGGTAAAAACTGCAGTTGTCAGCAGGATTTTAATGGCACTATAATAAACACCTGTAAACAATAACTGCGCTCTCACAGACACTGGAGACTCCACCCATATATTCACTAACACAAGGGTAATTCAGAGGGCCAGTGAACGCTTTCAGCTTTAATAGCTTGCCATTTTATGGCTACTTATTTCATTAGCTTTAATCCTCATATGCACTGAAACAGCCTTCGTATTCTTTTACAACAAGATTTTCACCTAATAATGCAGCAGAACATTGGAAGTACAGTGATATTTGCTGAGCAAAGTGATGACGGATGAGCCCTCCGTGGAGACAATAATGGTCATTTTCATATAATCAACTTATAGTCTAATGTAGATCTGCAGCAATGTATGATTTGTGTAAATCATTGCCGTGTCTTTTGGTCTGGTTGGTTGAGCTTGTTCTTCTGCTCTCTCTCTCTCAGGGAGAAGATGCCGTTCCACCATGTGACGGCAGGATTGCTGTACAAGGGGAACTATTTGAGTCGCTCACTCTCTGAACACAGCAACAGCGAACAGCTCGCCAACATCTCGGTGGAGGAACTAGATGGTGAGCCATGACCTTACAGACAAAAACACAAATACTTGGCTCTATATTTACTGAAAGTCAAACTTTGAACCACTTTTTTGTTATGAGGGCGGCTTTATATTTCAATTGGTTATTCAGTGTGAAGGTTATGAATGTTATTAATTATGAAGGTTATTCACTCCATAATTATTCCCATTAAAGGAATAGTTCATTCAGAAATGAATGAATTTCCTGGTGTCTTTGTGTGCTTCTTTTAAATTACATTTGGTGTTATGTATTTATGTATTATTTTATGAAGATTTGGTACTGTTGTTGAAATACAAAAAAAATACAAAAAAAATTAAGGATTTTTGAGGAAAGATAGCAGCAAAATATGTTATTATATTATATTATTATATATTAGTCATTAATGAAAAAGCATATATTCTTAAATGAAGCTATTAGAGTTTGTCAGTCAATCAGATACAGTTATACTGTAGGTCAAATGGCTAAATAATGGCAAAGATATTGATCCTATTACTGATATAAATCAAATATTTCTGAATAACAAAAACAACAGTAATTTTACTAAACAATTTAGTTAAAGAAGTCAGCGTAAGGGTGAGAGACTAACATTTTTGAAGAACATTATCAGCAAATGCAAAAAAAAAAAACACAAATATTATATTATATTCTATTATTATAAATGTTTAAGGGATAATAAATTGTGTCAGCTAGCTTTGAGTTATGTACGCATGTATATTAATTTCTGAATGAGAATGAATTACTGATCCCTTAAGAATTATATAATTTTTTATTAATAACTTTTTAATGAAGGCTATTACTGAGCATTACCCTGAAGTGCTTTTGGTTTTCATATGTAAATCAGGCATTAAATCATAAATAAAAAAATGTATAAAAATGACAATAAAAGCTGCGCATGTCCCCCCAACACTCTTCATCATGAATCGGGGCGAGTGAGGCAAAGTGCTAATCAGTTAACACTGCCTTTGTCAGCAGAAAGGACATGAAGAGAAATACATCGAACCCTTGAGGCCTGAAAATGAATGTTTAAGTGACATATTAACACCACAGGGCATCTGCAGATATGCAGAGCTGCTACAAGTCATTGACTTTGTTGATTTTGCTCTGAAACAGTCCAAACTGTGAAATCCATTTGCTGGAGTCCTGCTGATGTTGTATTGATCGTATCAGGAGGGGTGAGCAAATACTAGCGTCTTAATCACAGAGATACTCTTGTGTAAGAGAAACATGGGGGTTCTGGAGTTCTTACGGTATTAAAATGCATTTAAATGCAGAGCAAATCTAACTGAATCTGCATTTGATATGGCAGCAAAATGTTTCTGTGATAAGATTTCCCAGATGTTAAAATTATAGTTCACCCAAACATAACTTAACTGCAGGACATCCAATATGCAGGGTGACTTTTTTTCTTCAGTAGAATAGTAAAAAAAAAAAGTGTTTTTGCTGAAACTGTAGTCCTTGTGTTACGGGCAGAGAACTCAGAATCCAGTTGCAAGTGAAAAGTGATTTATTGTGACAATTAAATAGTGAAGCTGGGTCGCAAGCCAAACGTGATGATCAAGGTGAGTAGCCGTGAGCACACGGGGATTACGAAGTCCCGACCTGATCCAACTAGGGGAGAGGAATCCAACGAGACTTCGATGGGTTCCTAGACTGGACATAATCCGAGACAGAGGACTGGAAACAATCCGAGGCAGAGATCCACCCGACACACAGGCTCTGGAGAGACAACAAGCATGAGCCAGGACAAACAACGATCTGACAACACGCAGCCCAACACACGAGACAAATAAAGACAGGACAGAACGAGCGGCAGGTGCAGCCGCGCTGATTAGCTCGTCAGTCCCTTGGTTGCCGGAGCAACGCTGACGAGCAATCAGACAGGTAACACAAAAAGACACGCAGAATTGAACACACGGATCCATGAACCGTGACACCTTGGCGATTTATACAATGCAAGTTAATGGCTACTGTCACTTTCAAAGTAAAAAAAATCATATCAGGCAACACAAATTAATACCTGTGACTCCTGACGATATATTGAGGTCTTACAAAACAAAATAACTGGTCTGTGCAAGAAACTAATGTTATTTAAAACATTGTTACCTGTAATCCATAACCTCAGGCAAACCAGGAAGCCTGATTCTTTTCCGTGAACTTGTTATTTGGGACAGTTCGTTTCAATGAACCGATTCAAATAAACGATTCACCAGTTTGTTTACATAATGACACAATGACGTAATGTATAAGCAATTATATTATTAAAGCACCCAATAATGATGTGAAACGTGGATGTTTTACATGTCTAAAGCATATACATAGTGGATAAACTTGTTTTCATCAGCTCACCTTTTTACATAAACGATAAACTATAAAAACTCGCTTTTTGCCCCTTCATTCAAGTGCTCAGTTCATGCCTGCGCAAAGCAGCGTCTCATCCATCTTCGGTCCGAGTCAGAGCCGTTTCTTCAGTTCAGTGAATTGCTGGAGTAACTGGAGCGTTGAATGAGTTGGCCAAAACCGGCTTTTGATTGAGTAACTTATAGATCTCTGCTGCTCGAGCCGTGAACTGTTTCAGACGATTCAGTCCGATTTGGTGATCTGATTCAAAAGAATGATTCGTTTGTGAACCGGACATCATTCCAGACCGTTTGCTTGACACTGTGGATTACAGGGGCCTGAGGGTGAGTAAATTAATAGAACATTTTCATTTTTTGGGTGAACTATCCCTTTAAGAGGAACATTATGCTTACAAACTGCTGAATAATAATTTGTCTCATTGATGTAAATGTTCAAAATAGGCAAATATACTTTCAGAAGATTTCTGTACATTTGTAAAAGTCAATAGCCATATCAAGATCACATTTCTAGAAAGAAAGACATTTCTGTTAAATATCTTAGCATAATCTCATTACATCTAAAGGTATTAGATCTGAAAATTGATTATTGCATCATCTGCCATTTTCGCCTCTAAAATGAACACAGCTTGTCAGAGAAATAGCCAGAATTGAGAGGACAAAATGTTTCAGAAGATTGTGTTCAAACAGGCTTTACTTCCGCAACAGACTCCTTCTGCATATATTCATGAGTTTGCCTCTACGTACAAAAACAAATCTAGTGCCTTTACTGTGCAATCACTTTGCAGCTCTCCTAAAATCTTCTTGCATGTGTGTGTCTGTGTGGAATAAAAATTATCAGCCTCCTTTTCCTAAGACAGATGTTCTTAATTGGCTCTGAAACATAACTCAGTGTAAATGTGCATCGTCAGTGTAAATGTGCATAACTGTTGATATAAAAGCCATTTGTGTGGCAATGATTGTGACAGTATATATAAAACATGTAATGGTTGATAAATATCTTTAGAGATGTGTTTTTATGTCCTCCTGACAAAGCTAATTGTTACTTATAGGCAGTGTTGGGCAAGTTACTCTGAAAATGTAATCAAATTACTGATTACTGATTACTCCTTTTAAAAGTAATCACGTTACTGTTCTGATGACTTTATTTCAAAAGTAATTAGTAATTAGTTACATTACTAGTTACATTACTTTTTTCTCCATTAAATTTATGAAATCCCAGCATACATGCTCCCGATAAATATCTGTTATTAAAGCATCAACATTCACAGAGAACTGTTATTTTTAACTAAAGCAAGTGGCTGCTGCGTGCATGGTTTAGCATGGCAGAATGCCAGCAAAGAGTGCAGCATTTATAATCTCTAAAAGACATCTCAGTTCATCGCAATCTCACAAATCTCTGTTATAACACAATAAATATATGCATAATGAATCTTTCATAATGTCTACAATTCGTGTGTTATAATGAGAGGATTCGTGAGCACACAAATTTCAGCACTGCATTGCTTAACGTTGTAAACGTGTTATAGAAACTCTGCATACGCTTGCACCTGTTAATCGTTTATATTTTATATTAGTTCATGTTGCTTTTGTGCAATAGATGAATAACAATTTATTTGTTTTAGATATTTTATGTTTAGATATTACTATTTTGCGGGAGTCCCGTGAATCATTTTATTCTCCCGCATCCCGCACACACACAAGTGTCTACCCGCCCGCACCAGCACTCGCTCATCTTGTCCCGCGCTGCACTCTGTTGCGTCGGGTCTCGGGGGAGCAGGTCTCTAATCCACTGGCACTTGACTCGACAGTGCGTGTGCTACATCCTTTTTACAATCTCTAGATTATAAAACACTGCATTCTGTCAGCAATGTAACGCGGCAGTAATGTATAGGGACTTCGGCTTGTAACTATACTCTAATTACTATTTTGAAAATTATAACGCGTTAAATTACTCAGTTACTAAAAAAGTAATCAAATTACAGTAACGCGTTACTAAGTAATGCATTACTGCCCAACACTGCTTATAGGTACCTACTTTTTTAGCCTGTTTGATCCTGATTTGGTGTGAGTTGCAGATTATTTGACAGACAACATGGTCGGTGAGACACTTTTAGTAAATAGATAGGGTTGAACTTCAGTCCTATTAGCAGGTTCGCCCAGTCATGGAAAACCTGTAAATATAAGGGAATTTAAATGTTTTTCACAACTGGAAAGGTCTCGGAAATGAATACAATTTAAAAAATCATGGAAAGTAATGTGTGTTTCTGTTGTCAGTATTGATTTTTATAGTCATGCTCTGCTCTAGAACATTCCAACATCTCACTAGATATACTGTAGCTTTGAGCCCTTATGTAGAGTAAAATGTATTAACCGATAACATCAATGTGTTCATTGAGCATAAGTGCTTGTGGGATTCATTGGGTGGCAGATATTACTAGCTAATTATGTTTTTTTTTTTTGGAGGGACAATTCAAAAATTGTCTTTCTTAAGAAGAAAATGGCCATTTATTTTCCTTATTGGAGATTTTTCTACTCTAGATAGTTTAATGATTGCTATAATTATTTGTTATATATTTATTTTTTTAGTTTGTTTTTAAATTCTTAAGTTATTAATTTTATTTTTAAAATTACTTTTTATCTCATCAAATGTATAATTGAATAAATGACCCTGGCAAAGAATTTGTACCTGAAATTAAAATGGAAATCTGCCCCAGAATTCTCTATAAAATTATGTTAAAAATTAATTAGTCTAAAAACGACTGGAAATATCATGGAACAATTATGGGAATTCGATTTTAAATTTTAGGAACCCTAATTTAGTGTTTAAATCAGCTGTTCAATGGCTTGCAAAAATATTATTATTATAATAGAAGAAAAAATAACAGTAGCCTGTCAGTCACACTGTCCAGGATATGTCAAAAAAGAAAAGGCAAACTAATTGTTATTCATTTAGCAGTTAATATTTAAAAAAAATAATAAATAAAAAATATTATTTTTAAAATCTTTTTTTTTTAAAGCTTTTTCTCTTATCAAATGTGTTATTGAATGTATGACCCTGACAACAGCATAACTTGTTGCTATGATAATGTGCCGTCTTAAAGGGATAGAGTTGCTGGTCCTCATTGACTTCCATAGTATGGAAAAAAAAAACATTATGCAAGTCAATGGGGACCAGCAACTGAAGGTGAACTATCCCTTTAAGTCTTGATTTAGATGGATAAGAATAGTACAGCATGTTGTCAAAGCTTTTGTTTCCTGTGTGTTAATTCCCAGGTTGCTTGACTTCAACTGGCGTTATACGTAGGCAAAATTACCCAATGTACTGCTGTGTGCTCGAGCATGCAGCACAACCGTTGTGCTCTTCAGAGATGTGACTCTCAAGCTCTATTTTTAAACACCAATCCTTTGCTGCCACAAGTTTTCTCCTCACAGAAGATTCGCTTATAAAATATGCATTTGATGGAGCCAACTCCTCGTCTCCACTGTTTGAGATATATATGAATTTCAGAGGCAGAGTCCTCCTCTGTAGAGCAGATATCAAAAGAAAAAGCCAGGAAAAAGCCTGGCCTTAAGTTGTGTTTTTGTGGCTGGTTAAAATTCATATAGTACTGTTTTCAGTAGTAAAATGAACAGTAAATTAAGAATCTGACAAGCATTTTGAGAAAAGAAACAGCGCAGCAGTGTGTGTCGCCACTGGTGTAATAGCAGGTGCAGAGAAGGTGGCAAATCACTGCAATCATTGGACGACCAGTGAGATGTCTTATGATGGGAAGTCACCTGAGGTGTTGAGTCACATACTTGTTTGTCTTGGCAGAGATCCGGGAGGCGTTCAGGGTCCTGGATCGGGATGGCAATGGGTTCATCTCCAAGCAGGAGCTTGGCATGGCCATGCGCTCACTAGGGTACATGCCCAGTGAAGTGGAGCTGGCAATCATCATGCAGAGATTGGACATGGATGGTGAGTTCCTCTACTCACCAACACACACATTTGCATTCCTGTCATTAGTGGTAATTGTCATAGATGTCTATTGGTTTTATACAGCAATAATGATATTTTCTATCTTCTAACCTTATATCTCAAGGATAATATTTAGCATGCATATTTATTTAGCTGTTTTCCCACTGAGAACTGTTACTCTGTTCATTCAAAGTAGAGTAAAAAAGTAATAATGTGAAATATTATTACAATTTAAAATAACTGTTTTCTATTTGAATATATTTTAAAATGTAATTTATTCCTGTGACACAAAGCTGAATTTTCAGCATCATTACTCCAGTCTTCAGTGTCACATGATCCTTCAGAAATCATTCTAATATACTTTTCTAATATGCTTTAATGCTCAAGAAACATTTCTTATTATTATCATCACAACAGTTGCGCTGCTTCATATTTTTGTGGAAACCATGATATAATTTAAGCATTTCCTTGATGAATAGAAAGTTCAAAAGAACAGCATTTGTTTTTAAATAGGAACATTTGTAACATTGTAAACGTCTTTACTGTCACTTTTGATCAATTTAAGCGTCTTTACTGAATAAATGTATTAATTTCTTTCAGAAGAACCTAATGTTTTCAGTTATATTATTATTTATATTTTAATAGTAATTATATTTAGAAATACTTTAAAAACACATTTCATTTATTTAGCTTTTTTCTTGGTTATGTGTGGGAATATAACCCAAATGTGAAGAATTTTTGATGTTTGATCTGACAGTTTCATTGAGTTGGACAGGAGCATTTATTTGTGTGTGATGCTCTGATTGTACTCAGATTCAGCTACTATATTGTTGATTGCAGACACTGCTGGGTTTTTATTCTCAAAGCAATTTGCTTCAGTTTCATCTCCTCTAAGCCAGCAGAACTAATCTACAGGCTTTCAGGCCTGACATATTTTGCAGTAAATCTGTAGAGAAGACTCTCTTTTTTTGTACGAGGAGTTTAAGTGGAAATGAATTAATAAAGCAGTAATGTTTTCCTGCTTCATTACCATATGGTCATAAAACAGTAACTGGAGATTACCTTTGATTTAAGGCTGTTCACTTTAGATTAGGGGCCCCACATTAATTTTCTATGACAGCTAAATTCTGTTTTAATAACATTTTCATCACATTTTTTAAGTTTTTATTTTTAGAAAGGGCTTTTGCCTAGTCGTCTGAGGACGTTTTGTCATGATCAGAGAACTAGACTCTTTTACTTTGAACCTAAAGCCATAAATCTATAATATGAAACAGCATGAGCATGAACATTAGTGATAGATTTACTGTTTGAGAGTTTGTTGAATAAAATAAAATGCATGCCCTCTTGGTTATGAATACAAAGAAACATATTTTTTTTGTCATAAAGTAAATGGCTAAAGCTATTTGTGCTAAAATATATTAAAAAAAAATTCATATTCCAATTTTCCATAACATTGTTGGATTATTGAGCTTTTAGCTGTAATTTAGGTGTAAACATAATAAATACTAATAATTATGATTATGATTTAAGGGATAGTTCACCCAAAAATGAAAATTCTGTCCTCATATATTCACCAAACAAACCAACATTCTTTGAAATATCTTCTTTTGTGTTCAACAGCTGAAAGAAATGATATGCAATTATATTACGTAGCGCCTGAAAATAGTCCCCAGCACGCTCCCTGTGCAAGCAGGTGGTCATGTTGGTTATGTTGACGGTAGTTAGCCTATTTGCAGGCGTGGCGCTGAGGTCATACGAATTAGCCACCTAATAAATTGTGAATTGCTGTGAGATTGGATTTCAACGAACAGCGTAAGATCGGCAGTAAAGGTGTTTGTCATTCATTTTTGTAAATAATTAATACTGATGCTTGTTAAATCAATGATATCAATGATAAAATTACCATATGTCCACTTTTTCACGTACATGTCCTGGCTGAGATTTCTAAATTGCCTAAAATGTCTGTTTTGGCTTTGTTTTTTTCTATTGTTTTCATGCTTGCTGAAGGTAATAACTGTATAGTAGTTTGGCCAATAGTGTGCAGGTGTTGTACATAATCGACCAATCATGCCGTGCGAGAAGGTGGGATCTACAATTCTGCCTCTAGTGGCTCAGATATGATACACCTCACCTTTAATGCCTCCAGTCATAAAATGATGCCCTTAATTTCAAATCTAGCTTTTGGGATTTGCGAGCGGGATTCTGACTTTAATTTGTTTTTCAGGTGATGGACAGGTGGACTTTGATGAGTTCATGACGATACTCGGACCGAAGCTCCTGTCCTCTGAAACACGGGAAGGTTTCCTTGGAAACACAATCGACAGCATATTCTGGCAGGTAAGACGCAGTGGAGGACAATTTACCGGTGGCTGTGCAGGACTCAACTTCAAAGGGTTTTAAATTTGCAATATTATATAAGCCTTTTTATTGGTATGATGCTTGTTTTTCTGAATAACAGGAATGAGAGGCATCGTTGAGGGTCTGAACGGTGGTGCATTGTCTGGATAATGTTACAATAGTGACATTTGTGTGTTGATTGTGGTTTTCTGGAATGGTATTCAGCTGATTTGAGTTGGGTGATAGCAGTGTTTGGCTTTGAGGATCCCTGTGGGTTTAGTGTAGTCTCAGGATTGTGATGGAGTGCTGTGTGATGATTTTGGAGAAGATGAAGCAGAGCCCATGCCAGCCCCACTTGGCTGAGACAGGTGCTCATGACCTTGGCTGGCACCGTCAGAGTTTGACAACTCAATATTTACAGAGGCCAGATCGCTCACTCTTTGAATGACCAGGGAGATATGTAATAGACATTACTCTAACCCTGACTTTTTATAAACTGTAATAAATGTCTGCGTAAAGTAACTTGACAGGCACCTTTTGGTTATATTTTACCAAAACATTAAATAGCCACAAACACCTCCATAGCAGCAACTGCATCTGCACTGTGAAATTATTTGGTATAACATTTTAAAAATGCTGCTGATTTATGTAGCTAATTAGAATAATTGAAATTATTGCATATCCTATGATTGAAAAGTTTTTTTAAATGTGTTTAAGAATGTTAACATTTGAATGTTTTTGAAAGAATCATTGAATGTCTCTTATGATATTACTGTTTTTAATAAATACAGCATTAGAGAATGCTGTAATTATTCAAAACAGTAATAGCATGAAGTATTATTACAATTTAAAATAACACTTTTCTATTTGAATATATTTTAAAATGTAATTTATTCCTGTGAAGGCAAAGCTGAATTTTCAGCAGTCATTACTCCAGTGTTCAGTGTCACATGATCCTTCAGAAATCATTTTAATATGCTGATATGATGCTCAAGAAACGTTCTTATTATTATCAGTTGAAATGATAGGTCACTATGTTGGGTATTCAGAACCCCTCTTGACCAAAAACACTGTTATATAAGCACATGCTGAATGCCTGGCAATAAGCTTGTTTTTCTGGTTTCCACACTGCCTGCTGTTATTATAGAGATAAATGTGTGAAATATATGAAATATATGACTTTATATATTTGTATATACCTTTATAGCTTATTAGCTTACTATGCTTATTAGCTTAACACATTACCAAAAGTGTTTAAGTACACAAAAATGCTGATTAGTTTGAATATGTGCTTAAATATTACTTAAAATATCTTACAGAATCAAAAGTATTTGCGTACAGTATATCAGTAATAGCCCACCTGCCCCAGTGTTATTTTAGTATTATTTTCTGTATGTACTATTATAGTATTTATTAATATTTTTAATTAGCTTTAATTTTGATATATTCAGTTTTTAATTTAAGTTTTAATACTTTTTGTGATTTTGTCATTTTATTAAATAAATTATTTTTTTAATATTTCTATTTAGCTTTAATTTAATTTATTTCAGTATTTCAATTTGAGTAATTTTATTACTTCAGCTTTGGTTCCAGATTTCTAATATTTTATTTGAGCTTTATTTCAATTAATGAAAATGAATAATTTTGAATACTTGCATTTAAGGTGAAAGGACTCTCATATATATGAAGACTTTCATATATTACAGGATTAAACCAGAAAAACTGTTAGCGTACACTCAGTGTGATGACTCCTTTCACTGCTAATTTAAGTGATATGTGTCCTTTTGTTGTTTTTAGACATGGAGCGTTTGATCTTGTGTTGTTTTCTGTCTAAATTAATCTAGTCACAAGAGTGGCTCATTCCCCCTGTGAGGGGAAATCATCATTGAGACGACCCCATCTATCATCTGCGTGTGAAGTAGGATGAATCAACCTTCCCATTATGAAGGACGTTTTTCCTGTTATATATCCAGTTCCAGCCAGTGCTGGTAGAGAGTCACTTCCTGTGTGCCTTCACTATTCCTGGTGTATGTCAGCAGAGGACGGGACAGTTCCCCGCAGCAGTGCTCCTCACATGATTTTGCTTTAGGACCAACATGTGACATTGCAAAAGCGGTGACTAAAATATATAGGAATTGTTTGTATCTACCTATGAATTCTATATGAACTGTTAAACTACTGTTAAAAAAAAATCTTATTCAGCAAGGATGCATTAAATTGATCTAAATTGACAGTCAAGACATTTATAATGCTACAAAAGATTTCTAATTAAAATTAAATGCTGTTCTTTTGAACTTTCTATTCATCAAAGAATCCTGAAAAAAAAAATCATAATTTCCACAAATACATTAAACAGCACAACTGTTTTCAACATTGTTAATAATAATAAATGTTTCGTGAGCATCAAATCAGCAGATTAGAATGATTTCTGAATTAGGATGAATGAGTAGTAGACACTTAAGTGAAGTGACATGTGGCCAAGTATGGTGACCCATACTAGGAATTAATGCTCTGCATTTATCCCATCCAAAGTGCACACACACAGCAGTGAACACACACACACACCGTGAACACACACCTGGAGCAGTGGGCAGCCATTTTTTGCTGCGGCGCCCGGGGAGCAGTTGGGGGTTCGGTGCCTTGCTCAAGGGCACCTCAGTCGTGGTATTGAAGGTGGGAGAGAGCGCTGTACATTCACTCCCCCCACCTACAATCCCTGCCGGTACGAGACTCGAACCCGCAACCTTTGGGTTACGAGTCCGACTCTCTAACCATTAGGCCACGACTTCCCCAACTGGTGGACAAGGAAATTCACTTTTTTCTCCTTCACCCACTATGTGCTCAGTTTTGCTGTGTGCTTTGGGTCATTGTCATGTTGGAAAGTAGGGATGCACCGATACCACTTTTTCCAGTACTTGCCCGATACCGGCCTGTAGTCTCCTGGGCATGCTGTCAAAAAGGTTCATGCAAACCTGAACTTCAATATTTTTCCCAGACAATTTTTATCAAATTTTACTCGTAGTCCACTGTATGAAGAATTTTTGGGTATAATATATCACAGTTTAGTTTATTTTGTTATCCTCACTTTACAACTCCATTGCAGCGGCTTAGTATACTGTAATCACGTGATTTGCTGTAAAAATGCAGTGAACCACTCGCTATAAATCTCCTAACTGTGATATTTTCAGAAATATAAGTCATTTTTTTCATCTGAAACGTGCAGCGATTTATTTTCCAAAGCCACTCATATAATGCAGAAACATTCATGAAGCCTAGCGCATTTCACACAGGCTGTTAGTTTCACTTTCGCCAGAAAGTCGTGTATGCTTAAGGGTGAAAATAAATGACGTTTATAGTGAATGCCCCTATAAATGGTCTTATATTTACGACTTAGTTTTAATCCAAATGATGCGTGCTAAGTGAGCAAACATCAATAAAGATCACACAAAAGTGTACGCGCTCTCTCTCTCTCTCCCTCCCTACCATTAAGTAACTTGTGCATTGTTTTACTTCTTTTTGACATATCTGACCGAACTACAAACTTTCCAGTGATGTCTGTGAAACATTTTAACAAGTACGAGTATGAGTACGAGTACAGGAGCTCAGTATCAGGCCCGATACCAGTATCGGTATCGGTGCAGCCCTATTGGAAAGTAAAACTTTTCATTGACAACTTTCTGGCAGAGGGCAGCAGATTTTCCTCAAGAATTTGACGATATTTTGCCCCATCCATATTTCCTTCTATCCTGACAAGTGCTCCAGTCCCTGCTACAGAGAAACACCCCCAGAACAAGATGTTACCACCTCCATGCTTTACTAGGGGCGGACTTAGTGATTTGGGGGCCCTAAGCAAATTTCAGGTATGAGGCCCCAACACAATAACTGTGCTCTTTTACGCCTAACCCTTATTTTGCTCGCTCGCTCTCATAGTTTATTTATCCCTTCACAACCAGTAATTAGTCAACCTGATGCTGTTCTAAAGCCATATTATGCTACCGTTTTTTCAGATCATGAAAGAAGATAAAAAAAATGCTTGCACTTGTCTATTTAATAAATTGTAAACTTTTTCAATCTTTTTACAAACATGAAATTATCCCATGCAACTCATTCCATAGTCCAAGAGTTCTGAAGGCATACGGTAGGGTTTGCCAAGAAACAAATCGAAAATGTAATCTATTATTAAGCAAAAATCTCCAGTCATTGCATTCGTGCATTTATACATGCATTTTTCTTTAAAAAAAATAAACTTTTTCGTTCTTTTAAAAACTCTCTACACTGCACAATTAATCTCTTATTTACATCGTATCTACACTCGTGACTGCATGTGCCCTTTCTTGAGGAGTGGCTCTTTTCTTGCAACCCTCCCATACACAGGGGAGCGTTCCAGGCCCCCCCTCCTTCGTCAGACACTTGGAATCGTCCTAACCTCCTGACTTGTGCCTGTCCACAACTTTCTCCCGGAGATCTTTTGACAGTGCCTTGCCACCCATAGTTGATTGTTTGCTTCAGTTGCACTACCAAGGACTGAAATGCTCCAGGAAAGCTCTTTTCATGCTGAGCTAATCAAAATGACCACAGCTGATAATAGTTGGAAGTCAAATGGCTTTGTGTGCCATTGAGAAGGTGATTAGCTACACCTTTTTCTAACTCAGTGATTCTGTTTTTTAATTTTTTTCTGACATGTTGGTGTTATATCTTTCACTTGGATGTCATAAGTTGCATTACAATTCCAACCACTAATATTGGCACCCTTGGTAAATATGAGCAAAGGTGGCTGTGAAAATAAATCTGCATCGTTTATCTTTTTGATCTTTCATTCAAAAAATTCACAAAATTCTAACCTATCATTGAAGTAAAACAATGGACAGTGGGGGGAAAATCATATTATGAAATAAATGTTTTTCTGTAGTTCACATTAGCCACAATTATTGGCACCCAATTATTGCAACGTCCTTTTCCCAAGATAACAGCTCTGAGTTTTCTCCTATAATGCCTGATGAGTTTGGAGAACAGCTGATAAGAGATCAGAGAACATTCCTTCATACAGAATCTCTCCAGACCCTTCAGATTCCCAGCTCCATGTTGGTGCTTCTTCTCTTCAGTTCACCACACTAATTTTCTACAGGGTTCAGGTCAGGGAACTGAGACAGCCATGGCAGACGTTTCATTTTGTGCTCAGTGACACATTTTTGTGTTGATTTTGATGTTTGTTTTGGATCATTGTCCTGATGGAAGATCTAACCATGGCCCATTATAAGATTTCTAACAGAGGCAGTCAGGTTTTTTATCTGTTGGTATTTGATAGTATCCATGATGCCAATATCTGAATAAGATGTCCAGGACCTCCGGCAGAAAAATAGGCCCACATCATTAAAGATCCAGCAGTATATTTAACTGTGGGCATGGGGTACTTTTTATCCCTGTGTGCACCATGCGATGTGCCAGATGCTGGTGGTTTTGCTTCCAAAAAGCTCTTTTTCAGTTTCATCTGACCATAGAAGCCAGTCCCGTTCAAAGTTTCAATCATGTCTGACAACTGAATATGCTGGAGTTTGTTTTTGGATGAGTGAAGAGGATTTTTCTTGAAACCTTCCCGAACAACATGTGGTGACGTAGGGGCTGTTTGATTTTTTTTTTAGCCTTTCTGACCCCAAAGACTCAACTAATCTCTGCGATTCTCCAGCTGTGATCCTTGGAGAGTCTTTGGCCACTCGATCTCTCCTCCTCACCGTGCATTAGGACGATATAGACACACATCTTCTTTCAGGCAGATTTGTAACATCTTTAGTTGATTGGAACTTCTTTTAATTATTGCCCTGATGGTGGAAATGGGGATTTTAAATGCTTTAGCTCTTTTCTTACAGCCATTTTCTATTTTGTGAAGCTCAACAATCTTGTTCTGCACATCAGAACTATATTCTTAGGTTTAACTCTTTGTGATGATGATTAAAGGAATTTGGCCTTTGTGTCCTTCTATTTATAATCCTGTAGAACAGAAAGTCATGGCTGGAGAATTTCATGCTACTAGTCACCCTGGTGTGCTAAAAAAAATTGTAAATATGAATGGGAATATAATTCAGAGATATTTTACTCTTTTATTTTATTTTACACAATTTCTAGGGGTGCCAATAATTGTGATCAACATGCATTGGAGAAAAACATTTATTTCATATTGTGAGTTGCCCCCCACTTTCAATTGTTTTACTTCAATGATAGGTTAGAATTTTGTGAATTTTTTGAATGAAAGATCAAAAAGATAAACGATGCAGATTTATTTTCACAGACACTATTAGTGGTTGGCACTGTATACACATACATACAGACACACACATTTGGAATTGTGAGATTAAAAATTTTTATACAATTTAAATATAAAGATAGATAGATTGTATATATTATTATATTTTATATTAATTTTTATATTTTATATTATTATAAATATGGTGTAATTTAAATATCGCAAATTCAAAATGTTGAAATATTACATACATAGATTCAAGAAGCATGGTTTGTGAATGCACATATTTCATATTTTGCCACTTAATGGTAGTGTACATATGGTATATACTTTTGAGAATATTCTGATGATTATCTACATAAGATGTTTGACAACTTTGCACTAAGCAGAATCTTTCTGTTTACTGTCGTAAAGCACTGTATTGAAAAACAGTGGCATTGTATCAGTGACTATACATTTCCTAATGGCTGTTTTCAGGCTACAGCTAAAAGCATCTAAAAAAAGACAAATCAGCAGAGATTTATATAAACAAATGGGTACAAGCAAAATGATTTAGAGAGCAATAAAGACATTTGGAGAGTAATAGAGTTAAACAGCTATGTAGTACAGCGCCCACATGCTGCACTTCATCCAAACGTCCAAAATCTCCATCCAAATATCGTACTTTGCATTTGACAGGAATAGTTAATCCAAAAATGGAAATTTTGTCATCATTTACTCACCCTCAATCATGTCCAAGCTTCTGTTTTCCATACAAGCAAAGTGCACGGTGACTTATACTGGCAAGCTCTTTCAGAAAAAAGACCATAAAAGTATAATAATAGTTCATATGATGTGTGTGCTATATTAAAGTCTTCTGAAGTCATATGATAATGTTGCATGAGGAACAAACTGATTTTATATCCACCATACCTCACGTTAGGGGTGTGCGATATATATCGTCTGCGATAATATCGTAATTGTTGTTTTAACGATGTGCGATTTGACATTAT